>NC_074690.1:32178779-32226963 GCF_029448725.1 Salvelinus fontinalis | reverse complement strand
CACCCACACAGACAGACGCCCAGAGAGAGAGAGAGAGAGAGAGACGTGTGAGCAACAGAATAACAATCACTTCATTCTTGTCACGTTACTATGCTGATAGATTTATGTGACAATGAAATTCGATAATTCATCTCAGTTGTGGGTATTCCCTATTTTATATGATTATCTAGAATTGCCTTTTCACTCCATTTTGAACTATCCAACCTTTCTTTAAATTGTCATAATGTACTGTAGGAAGATGTATTTTCTTCCCAAAGCAGCATTTCCTGCTTTCAAATTGTACTGTATAGGTAAAACAACATTGAAGAAGAGGGAAATGATGTTGCTTAAAGTGAGAGACCAGTCAAAGGCAAACATCACATCTCTATCCTGTATCTAGAATTTCTGCCAAATGTCTTTCCTCAATAAGAATAAACAGTGCAAAGTAACCGTTTTACTCACTTCTTGGCATGATAGGGACTCCTGGAACCAGTGGACTTTAATGGACACAATTTCATTAATAAACAAACAAGAAAGCAGAGCAACGAAGAGGATAAAGAAAGAAGATATTAAAGTGATGTCACTCGTTGGATGTATTGAATTTTAGAGGACATTATTTTTCACTTCCCCCTGATAAAATTGCTGCTAGTCTTGAGCAGGGGTTTGCACATGATAATATGAAAAATAATAAGGTCCTGGTAATTCATACAAGAAGCAACACGTGGTTTATTTGTTGATAGTTATGCCTGCTAGTAATCAACGTGAAATTAGTAATCATTCACATTTTAACCAAACAACAATGTCGATGTGAGTATGATGGCTATTATTGTCGATCTTATAACAGTTTGTATCTATAATGTATTGTCTATTTAAAACACATCACTGTGGATACAGTAGATCACCATCAAACGGACCACATTTGAAGATCACTCATGTCAAGGAAACCATCCCATATTCTGCCCCAGCTGTTATTATTTCATACGTTACATGTGGTGACCCACACGTATGTAGTTTCCCTCTGGCTACTGGCTACAAGCTACAGCTGTGACTCTGTTACTGTAAAAGTAATCCTGGTGGCACATTTAACAGATGCTTGCGTACACACATTATTATTATCATTCCTGGGGGCACATATAGCATATGTTTTTGTGGGGTTTATGACCCGCTGGCCCAGGCCCCTGTCCTTGCTCATTGGCAGGTGACCCATGGATTGCCATTGTCATTAAAATACTAGCTGGGTCAGAAAATAGCTCCATTTGTTAACTATGTGATTATGTACGGTCTATATAGGCTGAGGTCAAGTAGGTGTGTCAGGCTGTCTCTGTAGAATAAAGGGGTTGTATGGTGTGTGTGCGTGTGTGTGTGTGTGTGTGTGTACGCGAGGGGGATCGTATGGCTGACGCAGGCTGTAAATCACCCAGGGTAATCTCCTTGACGACGGCAGAGGTAGCAGGCAGCGGGTGTGGCTTCATGCCACCAAAACAATTTTCTTGTGAGTCGTAAGTCGCCTCCTGTCTGAGAGACGGACCGTGTTTGGATTGTAGCCCGACGCCGGCTTGTCAAATACGGTCCAAAGAATGAAGAATCCAAGCCTGAGAATCTGACTGCGTAGCAGTGGAATGGACACCTGACCATTGTCACACACGGGAACTCCACTCCCGGTCCGAACACACATGCACACACTGACACACACACACCTGTCTGCAGTTTAAGGAAGGGATGGAAAGTTAAGTGAGCGGTCACTGCTGCCAGATATGTGCGGCGTGAGTGTGCATGTGTATGTTATCCAAATAAGGCAAGGTTTTAGCCAGTGATGAGTCCTCCAACTGCTTTTGGAACGCTTCCTACTATGTGGCGTCCAAGCCACAGGAAACGTCATAGTTTAAATATTACTCCAAGACCAATAACGCAGGCTTAGTTTACACTTACACTTGAATATTATGTAGTAAACCCATTTTTTTTTTAAAGTGGTCTACTGCAGTACTATCAGGTAATATCAGACTTTGCCTATTTTTTAAGTTTTCTGATAAAATAGTGTATATTGTCATCCTTTTCATTAATTCCTCTAATTCATCTCATGGGAGGTAGTAGCTACCCACTGGGAACACACTGGTTGAATTAACACTGTTTCCACGTCATTTCAACGAAATGACGTTGAACGGACGTCTGTGCCCAGCGGGTAGCTACCTATATCTAATCAGATATAAAGCATCTATCTTCTCTCCCTCCATGGTCATTGTTCCTTGATCATTTATGGCTTTTGGTTTCATCACCAAGGGATGAGTGGGAGCAGAGTGGGGAGCGGAGCGGGGTGAGGGATGGGGTGGGGTAGCCTCTCTCGTGTGTTTCTAATATCTTCCTCAAAATCCCTGCGGGCGGGAACGTCTTGGGTGTTCCAGGGGGGACTGTTATATTTAACAGTTTCCCAATGTGGACTCAAGGGCTGCATGGGATAAGAAAAGAGAGGGAAGAGAGGGAAGAGAGGGAAGAGAGGGAAGAGAGGGAAGAGAGGGAAGAGAGGGAAAGAGAAGTGCGGTGTGGTGGAGCTGGAACGGACTGGAGCTCAGCTCAGAGCTGAGCTGGTGGAGAAAGCACCCTCTGTGCGTGGCTCGAGGAAATAGCTCTCTATTTGCTCTCTCTGTTTTGCTCCCCCTCCCTCTCTCTCTCCCCCCTCTCTTTCTTTCTCACCGTCTCTCCCTCTTCTCTCTCTGTCTCTTTCTCACCCCCCACCTCACTCCCCCCCTTCCCCCACCTCAATCTCCCCTCCTCTACCCACCCTCCACATTCTCTCTCCCCTCCTCTATCCCCCCCACCCTCTCTCGCTGTGTGTGAAGGGAGGGGTGGGTAGGTAATGAAGCTTAAGTGAGCCTGGTGTCTGGTAATGTAGCTAATATACACAAAGGCCTTGTCAGGTCTGGATCCAATAATGTGTCATTTACCCCGTCTGGAACAGATTGGCCCAGATGATCGGAGTGAACTTTTGCCCGGCTAAGGAGCACTCACCACCCCAAGGTCCCCGTGTTGGAGGCCTTACAAGCCAGGACCCTCGCCCATGCCTAGCCTAGTGCAACCCAGCCCAGGACAGCCTCTATCCCACCACCTCTCGCCCTGACCACCGTCATCCATCCATGGCAGGTTATGAAGGGCAATGAGCTCAACTCATTCATTAGCCTCAACTCCACAACCCTATCCACAAGCCTAGAGGATATGGTAGAGTGCCTTTGGTATCAGACAGGGAATGAACAGGTGCACTCTCAACATTAGATAGCCGGAATAATAAAAACACTATTTTCTAAGTGCTTGTTTCATTGTTAGAAATCCTTTGACAAATAATTCACTGGTTCCAATTCTTGAGGAATATAACACAAAGGGCACATTTTTGTTTAACCAGTTCACTGTGACTGACCGAAATTAAAGCATTTATTATACATAGGCTGCAAAGAAAGACAAAGCAAGGTAGAACTTGTGTGGCAGATTTCAATCAGTCAATATCATAATATAGTACATGCATATTCTTTATGAACACCCCAATGAACATGTAAAATCGTGTTCTTGATGAGCAGTAGTGGCGTGCAGGGCCCTGTTTCAAAAAGCAGCATCAGCAATTTGTAGCTGGGGAGAGTAGCCTCTGTCGAGTTTCCAACAACCAGATGTCCTGGTTTTCAGGGGAAAGGGAAAGAGAACCTGTGGTGCGACTTCCGATTTTAGGCGTTAACAATGCCACCCTCCATCTTAACTCCTCCTTCACATTTACTGGATTGGTTGAAGAGTGCAGAAGAGAACCTCCCCCAACAGTTTTTTGTATTTTTGTCAAGACCAGTATGTAGTGTATCTAGTTTCAGGCGTTTCTTTCAAGCCTGCTACGTTATCTTAGTGGAGAGTAACAGTGTAACAGTGTCTCTTTGTTGGATACATTTTTTAGTCAGTCTTGACTCGGTCTTGGACAATGAGGATTCCTCATTTCTTCTGGAGACCAGCTAAGACCAGCAGAGTAAAACAAATCTGAATTATCAGCTCCCCATTCAGTCAGCATATATAACCGCTTCACCAGGCCAAATATAAACACTGCTTTCATGACACATTAACATCTTATCGCCTATTGAAACCTAGGCTTCCTACTTTACTGGTGCCATTACTGTCTGTACCGCCTGCTCCCGCTCCTCCTCTCTGGCTCTCGAGGGCGCCAGGCTGCACATCATTACGCACACCTGTCACCATCATTATACGCATCAGTGCTCGCTGGACTCACCTGGACTCCATGACCTTGTTGATTGCCCCTCCTATATCTGTCTGTTCCTCGGTTAGATCCCTGTGTCAGCTTTATTGTCGTTTTGTTTTCCCCTGTCCAGACGCTGTCCGTATGCAGTTCCTGTCCGTGTTTCATGAAATGTTTCACTGTACTTTCACCTGTACTTGCTTCTCATCTCCAGCATCTGTCCTCACACTGTCCTTTACTTTCATTGAAAAATATCCTCAAACTTTGTCGGGCTCGTCAGAATTTTCTTGAGTCGATGGTAAGGAAGAGTGTGGGGAATTGTTTGAAAGTTGCACACTCACTATTAGTAAGGGGAGACATATTTTGTCTATTACAGACCTGTTTGGGTTAGTGATAATTTGTAGTGGCCCTCTATTTACCCCAAAAGGCTCTGACTGCATGTGTGGGTATGGATGTGGGTACGTAGACCCCCGAGCCACTGCGGCCACTCATGTTGAGTTCAGATTTTATGTGGTCTCCAACCCCATCAAAGTTTCCCATATGTTTTTCTGAAATATGAACACAGAAATAAAGGACATTTTGAACTTTTAATATTGTGGTGATTTGACACAATTACAATCATGGTCTTGAATTGGGCTCGCATTTTCCTTGTCTCGGTCTTGATTCAGTCTTGGACCCCCCCCCCCCTCGGTTTTAACTCGGTTTCGCTTTAGGTGGTCTCGAACACAACAATGCCTTTACCACACTGCAAACCCTAATGCTTAACCCTAACCTTAAATTAAGACTAAAAAGCTAATTTTTGTTTTCATACATTTTTACATAGCCAATTTTGACTTTGCCTCTGGTCTATCGAAGAGGAAATCGCTCAGATCTGCCTCCAGGACAAGACTCATGACAATAAACGTCAACCTGCCGTAATTACAGACGGAGGTTATAGAGTGTCAGGAAGTGTGGTGCTGGAGGGGGGTGTGTGTGAAATTACCGCCCTGCTCCTGGCTCCCTGGGCCCATTCTCTGGCCCACACAGAGAGCCCTGCCTGGGGCCCTGGAGTTGCTGCTGCGGCATTGAGCTCTGTGGCTGTGGATATCGAGATGGAGAGAGAGAAATAGGGAAAGAGAGTGAGAGAGTGAGAGAAAGAGAAAGAGAAAGAGAAAGAGAAAGAGAAAGAGAAAGAGAAAGAGAGAGATGGCTGGGGAGGTGGAGGGCATAGTTTCACCCCTTTGGTTTGCTCTCTGTATGGGGTCAATGCACCACTATCCTGTGCTGTCACAAAAATGTGTTCCTGTCCTACTCAGTGGGAAAAAGAAATGAGGGAGAGAGAGAAGGAAAGAGAAATGAGGGAGAGAGAAGGAAAGAGAAATGAGGGAGAGAGAAGGAAATAGAAATGAGGGAGAGAGAGAGAAGGAAAGAGAAATGAGGGAGAGAGAGAAGGAAAGAGAAATGAGGGAGAGAGAGAAGGAAAGAGAAATGAGGGAGAGAGAGTAGGAAAGAGAAATGAGGGAGAGAGAGAAGGAAAGAGAAATGAGGGAGAGAGAGAAGGAAAGAGAAATTAGGGAGAGAGAGAAGGAAAGAGAAATGAGGGAGAGAGAGAAGGAAAGAGAAATGAGGGAGAGAGAGAAGGAAAGAGAAATGAGGGAGAGAGAGAAGGAAAGAGAAATGAGGGAGAGAGAGAAGGAAAGAGAAATGAGGGAGAGAGAGAAGGAAAGAGAAATGAGGGAGAGAGAAAAGGAAAGAGAGAAAGACTCCACGGCTATTAATACAGTTCCACCTTCAATCTTCCCGGCCCTCCCAATCAGAGGAAGCTTCTAAAATGAACATGTTTTAGGGTCTGCATACATGGTCAGCAGGGGAAAGGGGGAGCAGACCGTGGAAAAAGAGAGAGAAGGGAAAAGAACAAAAAAAGAGTAAAAACGCTCTGTGAGTTTTAACCTCTCTGCTCTCCCGTCACCCACGACCATTGTGAAATTCTGAGATGAGCTCACCCATGTCGGGCCCTTCTGCAGTATGCTAGCTCCCCGGGAGGAGTGTTCCTATCGGCCCCAGTCCCTTCATCTACCACACATCCACAGGCTATGATAGGCTATGATTTAGGAGTGTTAATAAACATGAAGTAGTGCTTACAGTGATAGCTCGGACAGGAATATGTTTTTGCTTTTCTATTTTATGCCTCCACATAGTTTCACATGTTTGCATGTGGTGCTATGTGGCGAGGAGAGAAAAGTAGAAATCATGTAGTGTATATTTTATGTTTTATTTTGTGCCTCAAGGCTTGCTTCGTTAGCGGACAGTTCGACATTTACTGGGGTGGGGGGTCAAAATAGGGGAGGGTTGTCTAAGTAATTTTTTTTGCTTTGGGGAGGGTTGTGTCGTTTTTTATTGGGCCCAGGGGAGGGTAGTGCATTTTTTCCCTGGTTTACATTCACTCATTGCAGGTTTGACAATATATACTGAAAAATAATACATGCAACAATTTCAATGTTACAGTTCATATAAGGAAATCAGTCAATTTAAATAAATTCATTAGGCCCTAATCTATGGATTTCAGATGACTGGGCAGGGGTGCAGCCATGGGTGGGCTTGTGAGGGCATAGGCCCACCCATTGGGGAGCCAGGCCCAGCCAATCAGAATGAGATTTTGCCACAAAAGGGTTTTATTACAGAAATAAATACTCCTCAGTTTCATCAGCTGTCCTGGTGGCTGGTCTCAGACGATCCCGCAGGTGAAGAAGCTGGATGTGGATCCTGGGCTGGAATGGTAACACGCCTGGTGGAAATTCCTGCAGTCAGCATGCCAATTGCATGCTCCCTCAAAACTTGGGACATCTGTGGCATTGTGTTGTGTGACAAAACTTCAAATTCTAAAGTGGCCTTTTATTGTCCCCAGCACAAAGTGCATCTGTGTAATGATTATGCTGTTTAATCAGCTTCTTGATATGCCACACCTGTCAGATGGATTATCTTTGTCAAGTGTCAGTGTGCAGCGGGTAGGACGGAGTCAGGCGCAGGACACAGAACTGAGTAAAAACGTACTTTTCTCGAATAAATTACAAACTAATTCCATACAGGGAAAAATATTCCAGCTCGACACAGAAGAGCGAGCACTTAACAAAGAACAAACACGTACAAAACCATGTGGGAACCAGAGGGTTAAATAGGGAATAAATGATAATGTAATGGAAACCAGGTGTGTACAATCAAGACAAAACAAATGGAAAAAGAAACGTAGCTCGGTGGCAGCTAGAAAGCCGGTGACGTCGACCGCCGAACGCCGCCCGAACAAGGAAAGGCACCAACTTCGGCGGAAGTCGTGACAATCTTGGCAAAGGAGAAATGCTCACCAACAGGGATATAAACAAATTTGTGCACATTCGAAAGAAATAAGCTTTTTTATGCGTATGTAAAATGTCTAGGATCTTGTATTTCAGCTCATGAAACATAGGACCAACACTTTACATGTATATTTTTGTTTAGTATAATTTTTTCCATCCTAGCCAAATTTCTTAATCTACTAACATGCGCCTTCCCTATATCAATGTGTTTTGGTACTTCCCTTATGCACTATGCCAGTGTAGAAAAGCCAACAAGAAAGTCTTGCGCTCGTATAAAAAAAATTTAGTTGCGCTGTTGGATCTGAGCTAAATCAAGTGCACCTACTGCACTGGCCAATCGGATAGCTCAAATCACCGTGCCTACAGAGTTCCACAACCTCAGCCACAGCAAAGTTTGATACTAGCCTACTTAAGATTGAATCACTTTTTAAACCATGACCACAGAGAAAATGTTTACGTTTTTATTCAGCACTATTACAAAACGTAAAATGCGCTTCTCCGTACTTTCACTCACACTGCAATGAATAAGTAGCCAAGATTATCGATAGCCCTGCGTTTTTAGAATTATTATCAGCTTGCCATGTCTACTTTAATATAGAGGAATATTTCACTTGACTGAGGCAGATGCGGTGCAACTCAAGTTTCGCCATCAGGTGGAAGAGGTGTCCCCTCTCTGGAAGGAGCAGGGACCATAAGAGGCGGACATTCTGAGACTAATGTGCTGAGACTCATGCGGTGTTCAAAACAACTGGGAACTCAAAAATCTCCAACTTCCGACTTCAGTGTGTTCAAGATAACTGGGAACTCTGAGAAAAACCAGATGCAACTGGGAAAAATAGTTTTGAACGGTCATCCAACTCTGAATTCCAAGTCAGAAACTCTGGCATCTTTCTAGAGCTCTGACTGGATGATCACTGACTGATAAAGGAATGATATGTTTAAAGTTATGATTAAAGTATTCCACCCTGAAATCATATAATTGTATGAAATGTGTACGAGTCATAATTTAATAATGTGTGTGACTAGACCATTGTGTTACTATTTCGCAATATGAGCTGGGTAGAGTTGAGTTGAGAGTTGAGTTGAGAGTCAAGACCAATTGAACTGTCGACTTGTGATAACTCTGAAACGTCATGATTTGACCTCGTTTTTTTGACTTCCCAGTTGACTTGAAAGTACCATGACCATGAAATGCAGGTACCATCAGTCCAGTAAACTAAAAAAGCAAATTATTTATATTTATGGTCCGCAGTGCCTCGCAAGTGCTACACCATCTGATCTTTTTCATTATCAAAGCTTTAGTTTTTAAATGTTAATAACAATATTGGCAGGCATGGCATATAGCCAGTATGCTGTAATAATGTATTCGGCCTACTGCTGAATCATCCTTCCTACTGAACTGATTTTATAAGGACAACTTAGCATTTTTAAGGCATGTTTAAAAAAAATCTGAGGGGTAGATCTCGGCTTGCTTTTTGACAGTGATCTTGACTCAGAAAAGGTTGCTGACCACTGCTCTGCTCTTTTCCGCAAGCTTACAATTACTATACCACAGGTCAATACAGTCTAGCAGTCTAACTGTCTATCCTGCCCTCTATCCACCATTCATAGTGATAATAGTGGTAGACGGATTGTTTATCCAGATCTGCAATAGGCTAACTAGCAATCATACCACACATTAAAGCTTTCGTAGCTGCTATTGATCTTATTTAGGGACAATACTATTATCCTACCTAGACTAGCCTACAACACTAAAATGCAATGAATAATATATGCTCCTGGCAGGCCCAGTTATTCAAGAAAGTTTTACCTGTGCTCTGCCTCCTCTCTAATCTGAGGGGCTATTTCTGACGCACCTAGAACCTCATGCTTCAATATAGCCTAAATATTTGTCATTTAAGTTTTAAAAGGTATTTTTAATATGTGGCATAAACACAACCAGTCACAATATTTGAATCTGATTAGGGATGGATCGAAATTTACAGAATGGTTACCAAGAGGAAATTGGGGTTCGGGTCATGATTTTTTTTCAATTTCCATCAAGGGGGTGGGATTTGGCATCTTTTAAATCTAGTCCAGGAGAAGATCATGTCATTTGTAATTTATGACATTTTTATATTTCTCTTTGTTTTAGAATTAGTTGCTTATTAGGCTATATATCGATGTGTGCCCGATGCCGTCCCTCATCTCTGATTCTCTGCTGGGCGTGCAATATCATGTGAGCCCATATGTATTTAGTGTGGTCTCAATCAAGTGATCCATAGCCTATAGGCTACGAAGTGCACGCTCGGAGAAGCACAGAGCAAAGTTATATTTCTAAGATAGCTTCTGGGATGGTGTAAATAAATCTAGGCTGCATTGCACACTGCAATGGCAATTCCAATCCTGAGCCCCGGCCTGCTCTGCTCTTGCTGATAAGACACATTTTTGTATGCTGCCTAACCAATGGCACTGCTGTGTAGGCCTATGGTAAAAGTTCAGGACGAAATTAAAAGGCATCTTCCTGATTTTTTTTGTTGATTAGGCCTAGTCCAAAATATTTACTATCTTTCGTATACTAGCCTATAACCTGTGTTCTGTTCAGTTTGAGAAGAGAGAGCGAAGATGAGAAGGAGGAGGACCAGAGGTCAACTTTGATAGCTTCCTACTACTTTAATTAATTTGATTAAAAACAATATGTTTCTTGCTCATCAACGTTATTGACCTCACAATAAGACAGATTTGCGTAATTTACTGTACATTTGGTGCTGAAACTTGAAGCAGCAGCCACAGCAAAATCAATCGGAAATAGACAGCTCATGTTGCTGAAAGTAGGCCAATTAGAGTAGGCAATTTTAATTTAAACCGTCTTCATTTTAATTAGACTTTACTAATAACAAGACGGCTATTTAAGAAATAAGAGGTGGGCCTACCTGTCTTGACAGACAATATTAGGCTATAGGCTGCTATATCCATAGATTTGACGGTCAATTACTCCACCCACCATGTACAATTTAAATCAGGGTTTCCCAAACTCAGTCCTGGGGCCCCCTCTGTGTGCATGTTTAGTTTTTTGCCCTACCACTACACAGCTGACTCAAATAACCAACTCATTATAAAGCTTTGATTAGGATCGAGATTGGGAAACCCTACTTTAAATAACCAACCTCTGTGGCAGTGACGGGCTGTTAAGTTAAAACCAATACTCTAATTGAGGGGATATGAGAGGGTATGCCATAGGCCTACCTTTTATTAAAGAAAATTACAAAAAGCACAGGCCTACTCCTTGTTAGCTTAAGATTTTGAACAAAATAAAACGTATCTGATTATATAAAGTGATCTATAACAGCGCTTTGGTCCTCAAGGCTTTAAGTTAGAAACAAGCTGTACAATACCTGGGAAAGATGTGACTCCAATGCATATAGGGATATCATTAGTTTCTTTGACAGTCATCGGCTGAGCAACAAACTTCTATAGCCAAGGAGACCAAAAATGTACTTTGCTTGGGAAATAATCAAATTCTGTCACTATCAATTGATTAAGCTATTCACTTGCTATACAATAGAAGATGTTTTAAAGTCCCAGACAGCTTTTAGTGAAACACTTGTGACCTTCTCTCGTTGGATTAAGCCACAGAGGAAACGTAGCCAGCAGTTAAAGGGAACATTTTTCTATGTCGGAAGACCTACTCTGTCTGGGGTGGAAAGGTTGGCCCATTCTCAGATTCTTAATGACGTCTCAGATTTAATTATTTGCTAACAGTGACAGTTTCGGCACAAACAAGACACAATGATTGGTCATTGGAGACACATGGTAAGATGAACATGTAGACCTTTCTCTCTGTCCATTCTTAGCCTGTCATTTGGGTAATTTGTGTAGTATTTAAAAAGATTCTGCTATTATGTAAAATCACACAGAATTGCATGAAGTTTATAAAAAGCAATCTTTCTCGGACCTGCAAATACAACGATAGATTCATGCAATGCTTCTACTATAAAGGAGATCTTTCCACCCCTACTCTTGTCTATGGTGGTCTGCGAACCCACAACCTTCTGGCCCGCAGCCCTGTGCGCTATCAAAATTCCTGAGTTGCCATGTAATGCAAACAGGAGAAGAGTTTCTAAAACTGCATATCTAAGGCTCTGGTCTGTCCAAGCAGTGAGGGTAAATGTTCTCTGCTATCCACTTTGTTTTAACTATTATTTTTGGTATATGGGAGGGCCCCTTGTTTTTATCAAGCGTTCAGTGAGGGTAGGGTGTAGGTCAAATATATCTCCTGTAGGCATGCGCACATTCATCCAAAATATAATTTCATCATCCTCAAAATGGCTTGACATTGACCAGGTTTCCATCCAACCGTTTTATGCGAGTAAAGTACATGTCAGATGAAAATTGTGATTACATTATGGGAAAGCATGCAGTTTATTAGGCTACAGATTAAATATTTTATGATTAACCTCACAGGATGGTGAAAGTGCAGGGTGATGAGCTTGATGCCCCTTTCAATAAACATCAAGGGTCTTATTCTGGTGACATGATGATCGATGCTTGGCTGCCATTTATTAAATATAATCTGGCATTTGTGTCCATAACAATCTCATAATGTAGGCTATATCCCAGGCGAGTGCACAGATATGGCTCTACCTGTGCAGAGCACATGTCCCTTTGCCCTTCTAGTCTCCAAAGTGCCCTTTTGGGTGGTGGTATAATTTCCTTATTGGGAGTTTTTATATCTTTTTTCATACATTTTTTTGTCATTGTTGTTTGGAACCCACTGTCCTCAAGTCGTTGTCAAGTTCCCCAACCCCCACCCCGTTGGTTGGTTGAGCCTGTTAATCTGCCCTGCAAGGAGCTTGCAGGCGCCAGGTTGTGCCTTTTCCCCCAGTCTACCTGCCTGTACCAGATTGCTCTGCATGGCTTGAGAGATGTGGTCACTGGTAGAGTGTGTGTAGCTAGCTACCTAGTTGAAATAAATATAAACAATACTGCTACAGCAGCATAATATTTGAACAACACTTGATTTAGCCTATCATCATGAAGTATATATTCATTCTGGTTGGCTAATACGTGCATCAGAGAGAGGCAGAAAGACATAGAGAGGTAAATCACAATCAGTAAAATAAATTGAGCTAGCTTACTAATAGATTACATCAATGATCAACATCAATGATCAGCTGATAGCCGACCCTTTTTTCCCAATGTCAACCATGTCTTTAGGAGGCACTGTAGCTTGCTATAGCTTGTGTGATGATGAGTGAGCGTGTTGTTTCACATTTAAAAGTGTCTGCTCTACAGAGGCATTTGGTGTATGAATTTAGAATTAATTTCTACATGAATTCTGAAAGTACATCTTTTTTTCAAGCGGTGGGGTTACCCTTTTTTCATTTTGAGCACCTGCCCCCTGAAAGGTGCATGGCACTACTATAGCGACAATGTATCTGCAAGTTGTTGGCTAGAGCACAGGTGCCAATTCCAGAGGGGGCACATTCGCTATACCTACGCAATATTTTTTGTAACAAAACCATCAGTAGTCATAGTGTTGAAAATGCAATGGAAATCCATTTTAAAAACCTCTTAACTTCTCATGGCTGCAATTCCGTTAACGGGATGACATGACAACATCCAGTGAAAGTGCAGGGTGCCAAATTCAAACAACAGAAATCTCATAATTAAAATTCCTCAAACATACATGTATCTCATACCATTTTAAAGGTAATCTTGTTGTTAATCCCACCAAAGTGTCCGATTTCAAATAGGCTTTACAGCGAAAGCACCACAAACGATTATGCAAGGTCACTGCAAAATCACAGAAAAACACAGTCATTTTTCCAGCCAAAGACAGGAGTCACAAAAATCAGAAATAGAGATAAAATGAATCACTAATCTTTGATGATCTTCATCAGTTAACACCCATAGGACTTCATGTTACACAATACATATATCTTTTGTTCGATAAAGCTCATATTTATATCCAAAAACCTCAGTTTACATTGGCGCCATGTTCAGAAATGCCTCCAAAATATCCGGAGAAATTGCAGAGAGCCACGTCAAATAACATAAATACTCATCATAAACTTTGATGAAAGATACTTGTTTTACATAGAATTAAAGATACACTTGCTCTTAATGCAACCGCTGTGTCAGATTTCAAAAAGCTTTACGGCAAAAGCACAATATTCAATAATCTGAGAACAGCGTTCAGTCACAAAAGGAAGCCATACAGTTACCCGCCAAATTGTGCAGTCAACAAAACTCATAAAAAGCATTATAAATCTTCACTTACCTTTGCTGATCTTCGTCGGAATGCACTCCCAGGACTCCCATTTCCTCAAGAAATGTCTGTTTTGTTTGGTAATGTCCATCATTTATGTCCAAATAGCTATTTTTGTTAGCGTGTTTGGTAAACAAATCCAAAGTCAGAAAGCGCGTTCACTAAAAGCAGACGAAATGTCAAAAAGTTACATAACAGTCAGTAGAAACATGTCAAACGATGTATTGAATCAATCTTTAGGATGTTTTTAACATAAATCTTCAGTAACGTTCCAACCGGAGAATTAAATTGACTTCAGATGTGCGATGGAATAGAGCTCCCTCTCATGTGAACGCGCATGGTCAGAGCATGGTCAGGTCATTATAGACCTGATTAATTCCTGTCTCCTTCGGCCCCACTTCACAGTAGAGGCATCAGACAAGGTTCTACAGACTGTTGACATCTAGTGGAAGCCGTAGGAAGTGCAAACTCATCCATAGCCCAATGTGTATTCAATAGGGTCTTGGTTGAAAATCGACCAACCTCAGAATTCCCACTTCCTGTTTGGATTTTTTCTCAGGTTTTTACCTGCCATATGAGTTCTGTTATACTCACAGACATCATTCAAACAGTTTTAGAAACTTCAGAGTGTTTTCTATCCAATACTAGTAATAATATGCATATATTAGCAACTGGGACTGAGGAGCAGGCAGTTTACTATGGGCACCTCTGTGCACCTTTCATCCAAGCTACTCAATACTGCCACTGCAGCTCCTTTTTCCCCCAATTTTCACCTAAAATGACATACCCAAATCTAACTGCCTGTAGCTCAGGCCCTGAAGCAAGGAGATGCATATTATTGGTACCATTTGAAAGGAAAAACCTTGACGTTTGTGGAAATGTGAAAGGAATGTAGAAGAATATAACACAATACATCTGGTAAAAGATAATACAAAAAAAAAACTAACAGTTCTATTGTATTTTTGTACAATCATCTTTGAAATGCAAGAGGAATGCCATAATGTATTATTCCAGCCCAGATGTAATTTAGATTTTGGCCACTAGATGGCAAAAGTGTGAGTGCAACTTTTTAGACTGATCCAATGAACTATTGCGTCACTTGAGTGGGTTGAGTTACTGACGTGAACTTCCTGTCTGGGTTGGCGCCCCCCCTTGGTTGTGCTGTGGTGGAGACCTTTGTGGGCTATACTCGGCCTTGTCTCAGGATTGTAAGTTGGTGGTTGAGGATATCCCTCTAGTGGTGTGGGGGCTGTGCTTTGGCAGAGTGGGTGGGGTTATATCCTTCCTGTTTGGCCCTGTCCGGGGGTTTCTTCGGATGGGGCCACAGTGTCTCCTGACCGCTCCTGTCTCAGCCTCCAGTATTTATGCTGCAGTAGTTTATGTGTCGGGGGGCTAGGGTCAGTTGGTTATACCTGGAGTACTTCTCCTGTCTTATCCAGTGTCCTGTGTGAATTTAAGTATGCTCTCTCTAATTCTCTCGTTCTCTCTTTCTCTCTGAGAACCTGAGCCCTAGGACCATACGTCAGGACTACCGGGCATGCTGACACCTTGCTGTCCCCAGTCCGCCCGGCCTTGCTGCTATTCCAGTTTCAACTGTTTCTGCCTGCGGTTACGAAACCCATACCTGTCCCAGACCTGCTGTTTTCAACTCTTAATGATCGGCTATGAAAAGCCAACTGAGATTTATTCCTGATTATTATTTGACCATGCTTGTCATTTATGAACATTTTGAAAATCTTGGCTCTCTCTAATTTTCTCCTTCTCTCTTTCTCTCGGAGGACCTGAGCCCTAGGACCATACGTCGGGACTACCGGCCATGGTGACTCCTTGCTGCCCCCAGTCCGCCTGGCCTTGCTGCTATTCCAGTTTCAACTCTTCTGCCTGCGGTTATGGAACCCCTACCTGTCCCAGACCTGCTGTTTTCAACTCTTAATGATCAGCTATGAAAAGCCAACTGAGATTTATTCCTGATTATTATTTGACCATGCTTGTCACTTATGAACATTTTTGAACATCTTGGCATAGTTCTGTTATAATCTCCACCCGGCACAGCCAGAAGAGGACTGGCCACCCCTCATAGCCTGGTTCCTCTCTAGGTTTCTTCCTAGGTTTTGGCCTTTCTAGGGAGTTTTTCCTAGCCACCGTGCTTCTACACCTGCATTCTAGCTGTTTGGGGTTTTAGGCTGGGTTTCTGTACAGCACTTCGAGATATTATCTGATGTACGAAGGGCTATATAAAATAAAATTGATTGATTGATTGACTATTGCATTTCGGTTCAAAATGTTGTATTAAGACTGCCCAAATGTGCCTAATTTGTTTATTTACAACTTTTCATGTCCTAAATTGTGCACTCCCCTCAAACAATTGCATGGTATTCTTTCACTGTAATAGCTACTGTAAATTAGACAGTGCAGTTAGATTAACAAGAATTTAAACTTTCTGCCGATATTAGAAATGTCTATGTCCTTGGACATTTTCTTGTAACTTACAACCTCATGCAAATCACATTAGCATATGTTAGTTCAATGGGTCACCGATCCCGAAGAAGTTTTAACTGTATTTTTTATTCAGTACATGAGAATATAACTGCAAAATACTTTTACCTGCACAGACTTTGGTCCTCAACAAGTCAGTTAGCCTGGAGCTAGCCTCGAGCGAGGTCCATCTCCCGGCTAGCCGAAGAGATCCGTCAGCCAATTCCTGGGCTACAATACCTCTTTTGCCAATTGGCCTGGACCCTTTACTGCCGACTTAGAGCCCTGCTGATCCATCACGACTTGTCCGCCGTCGTAACCGTCCGTGGGGGTTTCAACAGGCTATTTCGTTGCGATGTTCCCCTGAGGCCCATCTGCTAGCCTGCTAACCCCGGGCATACTAGCTGTCTGAATCGCCGTGTCTCCAGCCCGCCTAGGTACTCACTGGACCCTATGATCACTCGGCTACACATGCCTCTCCCTAATGTCAATATGCCTTGTCTATTGCTGTGGTGCCTCTAGAGACAAAACCCTCTCTCATCGTCACTCAATGCCTCGGTTTACATCCACTGTACTCACATCCTACCACACCATTGTCTGTACGTTATGCCTTGAATCTATTATTCCGCCCATAGAAATCTGCTCCTTTTACTCTCCGTTCCGAACACACTAGACAACCAGTTCTTATGGCCTTTAGCCGTACCCTTATCCTACTCCTCCTCTGTTCCTCTGGTGATGTACAGGTTAACTTCTTATGGCTGCAGCCCGACGCCGGTACACTTATGACAACAGCCACTTCAAGTGCAGGCCGCGAAATTCAAAAGATATATTTTTTTAAATATTTAACTTTCACACATTAACAAGTCCAATACAGCATATGAAAGGTACACATCTTGTGAATCCAGCCAACATGTCCGATTTTTAAAATGTTTTACAGGGAAGACACAATATGTAAATCTATTAGCTAACCACGTTAGCAAAAGACACCACTTTTTTTACTCCACCAGTTTTTTACTCCATCAGTAGCTATCACAAATTCGACCAAATAAAGATAAAATTAGCCACTAACCAAGAAACAACTTCATCAGATGACAGTCTGATAACATATTTATTGTATAGCATATGTTTTGTTAGAAAAATGTGCATATTTCAGGTATAAATCATAGTTTATATTGCAGCTACAATCAGAAATTGCACCGAAAGCAGCCATAAAACTTACAGACACCAATGTCAAATACCTAATTACTAATCATAAAACATTTCGGAAAAATACATAGTGTACAGCAAATGAAAGACAGGCATCTTGTGATTCCAGCCAATATTTCCGATTTATAATTTTTTTTACAGCGAAAACAAAATGTAGCGTTATATTAGCTTAGCACAATAGCCAGAAACACTTGGGCGCCGACGACTACGACAGATATATGAAATAGCATCATAAAATGTTTCTTACTTTTGCTGATCTTTCATCAGAATGTTGGACAAGGTGTCCTTTGTCCAGAACAGTCGTTGTTTGGATTTAGAACGGCAACTTTCCCTCTTCATTTAGCAAGTGCGCTAGCCAAGTGGCTCGAATCTCTCCATGTCAACAAACGGAAGACAACGGAACACGGCAAAACTCCCGAAAAAATTTCAATAATCTGATTTAAACTATATTGAAAAACATACTTTACGATGATATGGTCACATGTATCAAATAAAATCTAAACCGGAGATGTTAGTCGTCCATAACGACAGCTAAACAGAAGGCAAATCCATGTCCCCTTTCGCGCGCTCCAGAAACAGGAAATGGACGGTCACGTCATACAAAGAGCTTTAATTCCACCTCAGACCAAGATAAACACGAAATTTCTTCTCTCACCGCCTCTTGACAACCAGGGGAAGGTGTATGAAGTGTACGTAGACTCTTACGTATCATGCCCATGTATAGGCAGGAAGTTGAACAGAGCATCGATTTCTGACATTCCACTTCCTGGTCAGGAAATGTGCTGCAGAATGAGTTCTGTTTCACTCAGAGAAATAATTCAAACGGTTTTAGAAACTAGAGAGTGTTTTCTATCCAATAGTAATAATAATATGCATATTGTACGAGCAAGAATTGAGTACGAGGCTGTTTGAAATGGGCACGATTTAACTGGCTACTCAATACTGCCCCTTGCAGCCATAAGAAGTTTTTAAGCAGACCACCTTCGTGCCTGTGCCCAAGAACACTAAGGTAACCTGCCTAAATGACTACAGACCCGTAGCACTCACGTCTGTAGCCATGACGTGCTTTGAAAAGCTGGTCATGGCTCACATCAACACCATTATCACAGAAACCCTAGACCCATTCCAATTTGCATACCGCCCAAACAGATCCACAGATGATGCAATCTCTATTGCACTCCACACTTCCCTTTCCCACCTGGACAAAAGGAACACCTATGTGAGAATGCTATTCATTGACTACAGCTCAGCATTCAACACCATAGTGCTCTCAAAGCTCCTCACCAAGCTAAGGACCCTGGGACTAAACACCTCCCTCTGCAACTGGATCCTGGACTTCCTGACGGGCCGCTCCCAGGTGGTAAGGGTAGGTAACAACACATCCGCCACCCTGATCCTCAACACAGGGGCCCCTAAGGGGTGCGTGATCAGTCCCCTCCTGTACTCCCTGGTCACTCATGACTGCATGGCCAGGCACGACTCCAACACCATCATTAAGTTTGCTGTTGACACACCAGTGGTAGGCCTGATCACCAACAATGATAAGACAGCCAATAGGGAGGAGGTCAGAGACTAGAGAACGAATGGTGTCGTCTGCATAGAGGTGGATCAGAGAATCACCAGCAGCAAGAGCAACATCATTGACATAAACAGAGAAAAGAGTTGGCCCGAGAATTGAACACTGTGGCACATAGAGACTGCCAGAGATCCGGACAACAGGCCCTCCGATTTGACACACTGAACTCTATTTGAATAAGTAGTTGGTGAACCAGGCGAGGCAGTCAATTGAGAAGCCAAGGCCATAGAGTCTGCCAATAAGAATGCAGTGATTGACAGAGTCAAAAGCCTTGGCTAGGTCGATGAAGACGGCTGCACAGTACTGTCTTTTATCGATGGTGGTTATGATATCGTTTAGGACATTGAGCGTGGCTGTGGTGCACCTAGGACCAGCTCGGAAACGAGATTGCATAGTGGAGAAGGTACTGTGGGATTCGAAATGGTCGGTGATCTGTTTATTAACTTGGCTTTCAAAGATTTTAGAAAGTCTGGGCAGGATGGATATAAGTCTATAACAGTTTGGGTCTAGAGTGTCTCCCCCTTTGAAGAGGGGGATGACCGTGGCAGCTTTCCAATCTTTGGGGATCTCAGACGATACGAAAGAGAGTTTGAATAGGCTAGTAATAGGGCTTGCAGCAATTTTGGCAGACAATTTTAGAAAGAGAGGGTCCAGATTGTCTAGCCCAGCTGATTTGTAGGGATCCAGATTTTGCAGTTCTTTCAGAACATCAGCTGTCTGGATTTGGGTGAAGGAGAAGCGAGGGGGGCTTGGGCAAGTTGCTGCAGGGGGTGCTGAGATGTTGGCCAGGTAAGGGGTAGCCAGGTGGAAAGCATGGCCAGCCATAGAGAATGCTTACTGAAATGATCGATTATCATAGATTTATCGGTGGTGACAGTGTTTCCTATCCTCAGTGCAGTGGGCAGCTGGGAGAAGGTGCTCTTATTCTCCATGGACTTTACAGTGTCCCAAAACTATTTGGAAATAGTGCTACAGGAAGAACATTTCTGATTGAAAATGCTAGCCTTAGCTTTCCTAACTGACTGAGTATATTGGCTCCTGACTTCCCTGAAAAGTGGCATATCGCGGGGACCACAGGATGTTTTTGTGCTGGTCAAGGGCAGTCAAGTCTAGGGTGAACCAAGGGCTATATCTGTTCTTAGTTCTACATTTTTTGGAGTGTGGCATGTTTATTTAACCTGTCTAGGATCAGCGTGGCGCTAGCGGCACCCCCCCCCCCCCCCCCCCCACTGAAAAACCAGTGCCGCGAAATTCAAAAAAAATATTTTTTTAAAATATTTAACTTTCACACATTAAAGTCCAATACAGCTAATGAAAGACACAGATCTTATGAATCCAGTCAACATTTCCGATTTTTAAAATGTTTTACAGGGAAGACACAATATGTAAAGATGTACATCTATTACCTAAAAACACATTAGCATAATCCACCATCTTTTATTTGTCCACCAACACCAGTAGCCATCACCAATTCGGCTAAACTAAGATATTTATAGCCCCTAACCAACAAAAAAACTCATTAGATGACAGTCTGATAACATATTTATGGTATGGGATAGGTTTTGTTAGAAAAAAGTGCATATTTCAGGTATATGGCATAGTTTACAATTGCACCCACCATCACAAATGGACTAGAATAATTACAATGAGCAACGTGTTTACCTAACTACTAATCATCAAACATTTCGTAAAAATACACAGCATACACGAATCGAAAGACACAGATCCTGTGAATACAGACAATATTTCAGATTTTCTAAGTGTCTTACAGCGAAAACACAATAAATCGTTATATTAGCTTAGCACATAGCAATTAGCAGCCCAGCATTGATTCTAGCCAAAGTGAGCGATAAAAGTCAACATCGCCAAAAGATATTAATTTTTTCACTAACCTTCTCAGAATTCTTCCGATGACACTCCTGTAACATCACATTACAACATGCATATACAGTTTGATCGAAAATGTTTATATTTAGCCACCAAAATCATGGTTAGACAATGTGAAATGTAGACAAGCTGGTAAAGAAAACGTCCTTGCGCCACTTAGACAGTGATCTACTCTTATACATAAATACTCATAAACGTGACTAAAAAATATAGGGTGGACAGGGATTGATAGACAATTTAATTCTTAATACAATTGCGTTATTACATTTTTTAATTTATCCTTACTTTTCAATACAGTTTGCGCCAAGCGAAGCTACGTCAAAAAACATGGCGTCCTAAGCCACTAAAATGTTTCGACAGAAACACGATTTATCATAATAAAAATGTCCTACCTTGAGCTGTTCTTCCATCAGTATCTTGGGCAAAGGATCCTTTCTTGGGAGAAATCGTCTTTTGGTGGAAAGCTGTCCTCTTGCCATGTAGAAATGTCAACTACGTTCGGGATGAACTGAAAAGCGTGCCCAACTTTTCACATCGTTGCAAAAATAAATGTCCCAAAATCGCACTAAACGGATATAAATTGCTATAAAACGCTTTAAATTAACTACTTTGTGATGTTTGTAACTCCTATAACGAGTGAAAAGATGACCGGAGAAATATAACAGGCTAAACTAACGCTTGGAACAGGAGAGGGTCGGTGTCTTCCACGCGCGTTACGCAGCAAGAAAAGACTTGCTAGCTAAAGGTTTTTTTCATTTGTAGGGCCTGTGAACGAGCAATCGAGCCCGTTGGAATCGTCATCACGTAAAGGCATCCAGGGGAAGACGTAAGAAGTGTCCGTATAGTCATAGCAACGACAGAGCCCTTTTAAATGACTTCAGAAAAGTGGCCAACGTTTCTCAAATCTGACTCCATGTCAGGGAAATTGCTGTAGAATGGGCTCTGTTCCACTTAGAGACAAAATTTCAACTCCTATAGAAACTATAGACTGTTTTCTATCCAATAATAATAATAATATGCATATTGTACGATCAAGGATTTTGTGGGAAGCCGTTTAAAAAATTAGCCACATTAGCATAAATAGTCTAAACAGCGCCCCCATCCCCAACAGGTTAAGTTGGAGAGGAAAGCACTTTTGAAGAGCAACCAGGCATCCTCCACTAACTAGATGAGGTCAATATCCTTCCAGGATACCCGGGCCAGGTCGATTAGAAAGGCCTGCTCGCTGAAGTGTTTTAGAGAGCGTTTGACAGTGATGAGGGGTGGTCGTTTGACCACGGACCCATTACGCACGCAGGCAATGAGGCAGGGATCGTTGAGATCCTGGTTGAAGACAGCAGAGGTGTATTTAGAGGGAAAGTTGATCAGGATGCTATCTAACAGTGTGCCCATGGTTACGGATTTAAGGTTGTACCTGGTAGGTTCCTTGATAATTTGTGTAAGATTGAGGGCATCTAGCTTAGATTGTAGGACGACAGGGGTGTTATGCATGTCCCAGTAACAGTACGAACTCTGAAGATACATGGGGGGGCGATCAATTCCCATTTGGTGTCCAGTGCACAGCAGGGGGCTGAAGGGGGTCTATAACAAGCGGCAATGGTGAGAGACTTGTTTCTGGAAATGTGGATTTTTAAAAGTAGATGCTCAAATTGTTTGGGCACAGACCTGGATAGTTTGACAGAACTCTGCAGGCTATCTCTCTAGCAGATTGAAACTCCGCCCCCTTTGGCAGATCTATCTTGTCGGAAAATGTTATAGATAGGGATGGAAATTTCAGGATTTTTGGTGGCCTTCCTAAGCCAGGATTCAGACATGGCTAGGACATCCGGGTTGGAGTAGTGTGCTAAAGCAGTGAATAAAACAAACTTTTACGGTTACAGAAGTCAACAAATGAGAGCACCTGGGGAATGGGAGTGATGCTGGGGGTTGCAAGGCCTGAGATAACCTCTACATCACCAGAGGAACAGAGGAGGAGTAGGATTAGAGTACGGCTAAAGGCTAAAGAACTCTTCTAGTGCGTTCTGAACAGAGAGTAAAAGGAGCAGGTTTCTGGGCGCGGAAGAATAGATTGAAGGCATAATGTACAGACAAGGGTATGGTAGGATGTGAGTACAGTGGAGGTAAGCCTAGGCATTGAGTGACGATGAGAGAGGTTTTGTCTCTAGCCGAACCATTTAAGCCAGGTGCGTTCCCCTCATGTGTGGGGGGTGGAACATAAGGGCTAGCTAAGGCATATTGAGCAGGGCTGGAGGCTCTACAGTGAAATAAGACAAAAATTACTAACCAAAACATCAATAGACAAGGCATATTGACATTAGGGAGAGGCATGTTTAGCCGAGTGATCCTAGGGTCCAGTGAGTACCTACGCGAGCTGGAGTCACGGCGATTCAGACAGCTAGTAGGCTGGGGCTAGCAGCAGGCTAGCAGATGGGCCTCAGGGGGACGTTGCAATGGGATAGCTTGTTGAAACCCCCTCGGACGGTTTCGTCGGCAGACCATTCGTGACTGATCGGCGGGGCTCCGTGTTGGCAGCAAAAGTTCCAAGCCAATTGGCAAAAGAGGTATTGAAGCCCAGGAATTATCTGATGGAGTTCTTCAGCTAGCCGGGAGATGGGCCTAGCTCCAGGCTAGCTCCAGGCTAACTGGTGCTTGCTTCGGGACAGAGACGTTAGCCAGGAATAGCCACTCGGATAGCAGCTAGCTAGCTGCAATGATCCAAAGAAAAGGTTCAGCGCTTGCGATATGAATCCGGAGATGTGATAGAGAAAAGCAGTCCGATACGCTTTGGGTTTGATATTGCGCTGTGCAGGCTGGCAGGAGTTGACCGGGTTGAGGCTGGCAGATGTCCGAGTTAACAGTGATGACCACTAGCAGTGGCTAACTGACTACTAGCAAGTAGCTAGTTAGCTGGATAGCTTCTGAAGGGGGTTCCGGTTCTAAAGTATAAAAATCGCAGATCCATACCACATTGGGTGAGGCGGGTTACAGGAGAGTATGTTCAGTCCGTAGATTGAAAATTAGATATACGAAGAAAAAACTATATGTACAAGGGACGGGACAAGACAATCAAAGCAGACATCCCACTGCTACGCCATCTTGGAATATATATGTTGTCTTCGCACACAGCCAAGACAACACAGGAGTGGCTTCAGGACAAGTCTCTGAATGTCCTTTAGTGGCCGGGCCAGAGCCCGGACTTGAACCCGATCGAACATCTCTGGAGAGACCTGAAAATAGATGTGCAGCGACTATCCCCATCCAACCTGACAGAGCTAGAGAGGATCTGCAGAGAAGAATGGGAGAAACTCCCCAAATACAGGTGTGCCAAGCTTGTAGCATCATACCGGAGAAGACTTGAGGCTATAATCACTGGCAAAAGTGCCTCAACAAAGTTCTGAGTAAAGGGTCTGAATACTTATATAAATGTGATATCAGAATTGCTTTGTGGGTATTGTGCATAGATAGATTAGGAAACGATCTAATACTTTTTAGAATAAGGCTGTAACGTAACAACATGTAGAAAAAGTAATGTAGTCTGAATGCACTTGGTATGTATGTATTTTTACTGACAAATATAATGAATCAATTAATCCAAACTGTGATAAAAAAGTGTAGGCTGGACTGTAGGCCTAATCAAACAGGCAGGGAGAGTGAGCTCATCCGTAGTTGTCAGCGAACCCTCAACATTCTTGTTGACAGTAAAAGAGAAGGGTCAAGTGAACGTATTTTTTACATTGGGGAGAGGTGCATTTTTCTTTATTGCACCTTGAGTTGGACCAGCAATCGAATATTTTGTTTTGATGTTGTATTCGTTCCCATTCATTTCTCTCTAAACTACATCACGTCACATGGTGTTGAGCCTCCAAGCATCCTGGGAAGTGTGTGATTGGTGGCAGGGCAGGCTAGACAGGAGCCTTCTGCTTCTCTTCTGCTCGACGGAGAAGGCTGGTGTGCAGCATCAAAAAAACAAAGCCCAACGAGTCCCATCTAATGAGTCCCGTGCGCTGGGGGGGGGTTCACTAATCAAAATGCTTGTTTCAGGCTTCCTCCAAACGCAACCTAACCCAATGAGCTGGATTTATGATCTGCCTGCCAGCTTTTCCCAGACGCAAATCTTCCAGTAACATGCTCTACTCCCGAAGCAGAGCAGAGTAGAGCAGAGTAGAGCCCATATGACCGGCCACAGCTGGCTCTGATTACAGACCCATACAGTAGCCATTCTTTTTCACTTACCCCCCTCCCTGCTCGGTGACGCTTATTAGAAATGTAACATACTGGGATGGGAGTTTGTTACTGATTTACACAACCGCTCATTAGTTTGTGGTCACTTAGAAATGTCCTTGTTTTTGAAAGAAAAGCAAATTTTTGGTCCATTAAAATAGCATCAATTTGATCTGAAATACAGTGTAGACATTGTTAATGTTGTAAATGACTATTGGAGCTGGAAACGGCTGATTTTTAATGGAATATCTACATAGGAGTACAGAGGCCCATTATCAGCAACCATCACTCCTTTGTTCCAATGGCACGTTGTGTTAGCTAATCCAAGTTTATCATTTTAAAAGGCTAATTGATCATTCGAAAACTCCACGCTGAAAACTGTTGTTCTGATTAAAGAAGAAATGAAACTGGCCTTCTTTAGACAATTTGTGCGTTTGATTACATGCTCAAAATGACCAGAAACAAAGTACTTTCTTCTGAAACTTGTCAGTCTATTCTTGTCATGAGAAATTAAGGCTATTCCATACGAGAAATTGCGAAGAAACTGAAGATCTGGTACAACGCTGTGAACTACTCCCTTCACAGAACAGCGCGAACTGGCTCTAACCAGAATAGAAAGAGGAGTGGGAGACCCAGGTGCACAACTGAGCAAGAGGACAAGTACATTAGAGTGTCTAGTTTGAGAAACAGACGCCTCACAAGTCCTCACCTGGCAGCTTCATTAAATAATACTCGCATAACACCAGTCTCAACGTCAACAGTGAAGAGGCGATTCCGGGATGATGGCCTTCTAGGCAAAGTTGCAAAGAAAAAGCCATATCTCAGACTGGCCAATAAAAATAAAACATTAAGATGGGCAAAAGACGCTGGACAGAGGAACTCTGCATAGAAGGCCAGCATCCCGGAGTCGCCTCTTCACTGTTGGTGTTGAGACTGTTGTTTTTCTTTCAAAAACAAGGACATTTCTAAGTGACCCCAACTTTTGAATGGTAGTGTAGGTGCCACAGGTGCTCTCTTTAATAAGCGTGCAAATATCAGAGGTTTGAGACTAATATAGATTTTTTTAAATACTGTCTGGTTACCCAAAAATTGCAAAACATAATTTTGATTCCAGAATTCTGTGTAGGGTATGAAAAATATGCATTTGATTTAGGCAGTGAGAGTTTTGATTTTCTTCATACAAAAGAGCTTTGCTGTAAATCTGAAGTAATTCAGATTTTAAGGAATCTTATTGTGGCTGAGAATTTCAGAATGTGCATGGTATGCAATTTACATTGCTTTGTTTGTAAAAGCATAAATATCAGTTGATGCACATAATTGAAGTCTCATGTTCCATCTGATTACATGGTAAATATTTCAACAAATAAAACAATGTCGTTTTATGTCTAAAAACATGATTGATTTCACACTGTATAATGTACGTGACAATTACACCAGATCAGGTTAACACTATCTCACTAAAACATCCTTAAAATAGGCTGAAACTCAAATAAAAACAGTCACTATAGACAGAATTTATACAGAAATTCTGTCTATTACAAATGGAGCCGAGTCAGTCTAACGTCAGGTGTAGTGGTGCAAGACCATCATGTACTGTACCAGGCTTGTTCTCTTTGGAGATCTGTCTGTCTTTAGCTACCCCGAGGAGGTTGGGACTGCGGAAGGAGGTGGGGTGAAAAGGGGCATAGCCAGGCAATTCACCCAAGCCCCACATTTCCATTGCTTCAGATTTCACTCTTGGTAAAACTTCTAATGACTCATGAAATGCATTTCTGTTTGTTTATGTCTAGCTGTGCAGTGTCTAGCAAGCAGTGACGTGCAGTCAAGGTAGGCAGGGTAGGCAGAGCTTACCCGGTCATAATCTAATATACATTTTTTTATTTATAGCCAAAATTGTAATTTGTTTTTGTTGTCTAACGTTTTTTGCCAATGATTCTGCTGATTTCTCTACTCACAATCTCTAAAACAATTTGACTGCATCAAAACCTCAGGAAAGGCGCCAGGGTATTATTATTCATGCCTTCTTTTCAAATGTTGATGCTGCAGCCGTTTCTGACTCCAGTCAAGGTTAGTGGACTGGGTCAGCATTGCCTAAATATGTTATGTGGTTATTGCCAGGTAAGCGCAAATCAAATATCAAATCAAATCAAATCAAATTTTATTTGTCACATACACATGGTTAGCAGATGTTAATGCGAGTGTAGTGAAATGCTTGTTCTTCTAGTTCCGACAATGCAGTAATAACCAACGAGTAATCTAACCTAACAATTTCACAACAGCTACCTTATACACACAAGTGTAAAGGGATGAAGAATATGTACATAAAGATATATGAATGAGTGATGGTACCGAACGGCAAAGGCAAGATGCAGTAGGTGGTATAGAGTACAGTATATACATATGAGATGCGTAATGTAGGGTATGCAAACATTATATTAAGTTGCATTGTTTAAAGTGGCAAGTTAAAAAAAATGTACATGTATGGCAGCAGCCACTCAATGTTAGTGGTGGCTGTTTAACAGTCTGATGGCCTTGAGATAGAAGCTGTTTTTCAGTCTCTCGGTCCCTGCTTTGATGCACCTGTACTGACCTCGCCTTCTGGATGATAGTGGGGTGAACAGGCAGTGGCTCGGGTGGTTGTTGTCCTTGATGATCTTTATGGCCTTCCTGTGACATCGGGTGGTGTAGGTGTCCTGGAGGGCAGGTAGTTTGTCCCTGGTGATGCGTTGTGCAGACCTCACTACCCTCTGGAGAGCCTTACGGTTGTGGGCGGAGCAGTTGCCGTACCAGGCGGGGATACAGCCTGACAGGATGCTCTCGATTGTGCATCTGTAAAAGTTTGTGAGTGCTTTTGGTGGCAAGCCGAATTTCTTCAGCCTCCGAAGGTTGAAGAGGCGCTGCTGCGCCTTCTTCACCACGCTGTCTGTGTGGGTGGACCAATTCAGTTTGTCCGTGATGTGTACGCCGAGGAACTTAAAACTTTCTACCCTCTCCACTACTGTCCCATCGATGTGGATAGCTGTAGTCGATGAACAGCATTTTCACATAGGTATTCCTCTTGTCCAGATGGGTTAGGGCAGTATGCAGTGTGGTTGTGATTGCGTCGTCTGTGGACCTATTGGGGCAGTAAGCAATTGGAGTGGGTCTAGGGTGTCAGGTAGGGTGGAGGTGATATGGTCCTTGACTAGTCTCTCAATGCACTACATGATGACGGAAGTGAGTGCTACGGGGCGATAGTCGTTTAGCTCAGTTACTTTAGGTTTCTTGGAACAGGAACAATGGTGGCCCTCTTGAAGCATGTGGGAACAGCAGACTGGGATAAGGATTGATTGAATATGTCCGTAAACACACCAGCCAGCTGGTCTGCGCATGCTCTGAGGATGCGGCTGGGGATGCCGTCTGGGCCTGCAGCCTCGCGAGGGTTAACACGTTTAAATGTTTTACTCACGTCGGCTGCAGTGAAGGAGAGTCCGCAGGTTTTGGTAGCGGGCCGTGTCAGTGGCACTGTATTGTCCTCAAAGCGAGCAAAGAAGTTGTTTAGTCTGTCTGGGAGCAAGACCTCCTGGTCCGCGACGGGGCTGGTTTTCTTTTTGTAATCCGTGATTGACTGTAGACCTTGCCACATACCTCTTGTGTCTGAGCCGTTGAATTGCGACTCTACTTTGTCTCTAAACTGACGCTTAGCTTGTTTGATTTGTGGAGGGAATAGCTACACTGTTTATATTCGGTCATGTTTCCAGTCACCTTGCCCTGGTTAAATGCAGTGGTTCGCGCTTTCAGTTTCGCGTGAATGCTGCCATCAATCCACGGTTTCTGGTTGGGGAATGTTTTAATAGTTGCTGTGGGTACGACATCGCCAATGCACTTGCTAATGAACTCGCTCACCGAATTAGCGTATTCGTCAATGTTGTCGTTTGACACAATGCGGAACATATCCCAATCCACGTGATCGAAGCAATCTTGAAGCGTGGAATCAGATTGGTCGGACCAGCGTTGAACAGACCTGAGAGCGGGAGCTTCCTGTTTTAGTTTCTGTCTATAGGCTGGAAGCAACAAAATGGAGTCGTGGTCAGCTTTTCCGAATGGAGGGCGGGGGAGGGCCTTATATGCGTCGCGGAAGTTAGAATAACAATGATCCAGGGTTTTACCAGCCCTAGTAGCACAATCGATATGCTGATAGAATTTAGGGAGTCTTGTTTTCAGATTAGCCTTGTTAAAATCCCCAGCTACAATGAATGCAGACTCAGGATATGTGGTTTCCAGTTTACATAGAGTCAAATAAAGTTTGTTCAGGGCCATCGATGTGTCTGCTTGAGGGGGTATATATGCGGCTGTGTTTATTATCGAAGAGAATTATCTTGGTAGATAATGCGCTCGACATTTGATTGTGAGGAATTCTAAGTCAGGTGAACAGAAGGACTTGAGTTCCTGTATGTTGTTATGATCACACCACGTTTCGTTAATCATTAGGCATACCCCCCCCCCCCCCCTCTTCTTACCAGAAATATGTTTGATTCTGTCGGTGCGATGCGTGAAGAAACCAGCTGGCTGTACCGACTTCGATAGCGTGTCTCGAGTGAGCCTTGTTTCCGTGAAGCAAAGAACGTTACAGTCTCTGATGTCTCTCTGGAATGCTACCCTTGCTCGGATTTCATCAACCTTGTTGTCAAGAGACTGGACATTGGCGAGTAAAATGCTCAGGAGCAGTGCGCGATGTGCCCGTCTCCGGAGCCTGACCAGAAGACTGCTTTGTCTGCCCCTTTTACGGCATTGTTGTATTGGTTCGCCGGCTGGGATCCGATCCATTGTCCCGGGTGGTGGGCAAACACAGGATCCGCTTCGGGAAAGTCGTATTCCTGGTCGTAATGATGGTGAGTTGACGTTGCTCTTGTATCCAGTAGTTCCTCCCGACTGTATGTAATAAAACCTAAGATTACCTGGGGTACCAATGTAATAAGTAACACGTAAAAAAACAAAATACTGCATAGTTTCCTAGGAACGCGAAGCGAGGCGGCCATCTCTGTCGGCGCCGCTCTGCACATTTAGGTAGGTCTACATAATTTGGCACTCGCATCCCTTGAACTGAACAAACTCAAAGTTAGCTAGCTAGCTAGCAAAAACTGTATTGCGCCGTTTGGAGGGTTCGAAGAGTGGAATGTTAACTACAGTATAATAAAAGTTAATACTCGACAGAGGCAGCATACAAGACGTGATATGACAGGCAACCACCATCTCCCTCACTGCTAACTGTTGGGCAGGCAAACAGTGAGTACTGGACTGTCCACTTCTCTGAAACGTCATTAACAATTAGAACTTTTCACTCAGACTTTTACACATCTTGGACATTTACTTTGCTTTGTGGACGCAATGTGAATGGGAATTACTTTTTGTGTCAGTATGAAAATGGAACCAAAGGAGGCCTTGGGGATGCGTCTCCCACATGACAGTAGTTCTGCTGTGTGCCTGCAGAATAAAATAATGGACATGGGGTTCTGCTGTGACTTCTACAATGATGTCACTTAAATGCTGACCAGACCGGACACATTGCGTGCGTGAACGTTGCAAAATAAATGCACACATAAATATTATTCAATCATTGCTCGCGAGCGTCTGCGTGGCCAGGCCCTAAAATAGAAATTGGTTCTATTTGTGATGCTCATCGCGCTGCATGTCCGTCCTCTCCCATCTCCTCATTGGTTTTTAGGAGCATATACCCACGTGCCATCTCCTCATTGGTTTTTAGGAGCGTATACCAATGTGCCATCTCCTCATTGGTTATTAGGAGCATATAACTGCCTTAATTTTGCTGGACCCCAGGAAGAGTAGGGGATTATGGGGATCCATAATAAATACAAACACCCACGCGGGTGATTGAAAAATGAACTTAGGTCCACACTCCGGTCAGTTGTAGTAATGTCGTAAAGTTGTTTGCCAACCGCCATATAAAGTCCAAAGAAGAAAAAGAAGCCTGAAGGAAGGAGGAGAGATGACAAGAAACAAATTTGGTTTACTGTTTTATCTGTGGATTACTTGTCAGAGTAGAGGAACTTGTGCATTTCAGGTAAAATAACAACCCAATATTAATTGCCAGGACAAATTAGCTAGCAACAGCAAGCTAGCCAGCTAAATTGCCATAAATGTTTAATGCTTTTTGACCTGTCCCCAAATTAATATAATTGGTTCAGAGTTTGTTATGATATTTCAACCTGCGTGTCCTGATCGCTACTGGTGTGGGTGAATAAAATCAACGTGCGCGCGAATGTGTGAGCGTCAGGTTTGGTCAGCATGTACTGTAAAAGGGAAGGACAGATGAATGGACTTAATTTACAGTAAAGGTAGGTCTAAATGCATTTTCCTTTGCAAATTGTGGATTAGGCTGTTGTTGAATCATGAGAATAGACTACCTGCCTTGGAATGCATTTGATTTGTCAGACACTTTTTGAATTTTTTGAATTGCAATTTTCAATCATTTTGATTGTTGAAATGGACATTTTTTTAGAACCTTATTTATAATGTGTGTGTAGTATTATTTCTCATAATGTGTTTGTGTAATATTATTTCTCATAATGTGTGTGTAGTATTATTTCTCATGTGTTTTTGTAATATTATTTCTCATAATGTGTTTGTGTAATATTATTTCTCATAATGTGTGTGTAGTATTATTTCTCATAATGTGTGTGTAGTATTATTTCTCATAATGTGTGTGTAGTATTATTTCTCATAATGTGTGTGTAGTATTATTTCTCATAATGTGTGTGTAGTATTATTTCTCATAATGTGTGTGTAGTATTATTTCTCATAATGTGTGTGTAGTATTATTTCTCATAATGTGTGTGTGTATGAGTTTGCGTGCGCCGCACACTATGCAGTCTGCATTGGGAATTATTCTGATGAAATCTGTCCATGTAATGGTATTTTAGTGCCACCTATCAGTTGTAACTGTGGATGCTATCGGTCTGAGCTGAGTTGGGCAGTGTGTCATTTTGTCGGATGATATGAAATGTGCCAACATCAGAAGTATCGGTAGTGATATTTACGTTTCGCTTAATAGCCTGTGTCACTCTGGTTGTTGGAGCTATCTGTTGTATGGTCTAATTGGGCTTGCTTAATTTGTGAGTAAATCTGCCTTTGATAATAGCCAGTGACCCAGTCACCGACCTCACCGCACGTCAATGGTGACAAAACCTTTGCAATTGTTACATTGATACAAATTAATGAAATTGTAGTGTAATGGGTCTGTATTGCTAACAACCAATATGGTAATCTGTATTGTATCACAATACAGAGTGTTTGTGTTTGAGTGAGTGTGTGTTTCAGGGGTTGAATCCTGATGGAGTCTGACTGGTACCCGGTGCGTCTGCTGCCTGTCTGTCATCACCAGACAGTCTGAGCTGAGTGTGCGTCTGGGTGCCGCACAGTGGCCCGTCGTCTCAGCCAGTCTATAACTCCTGCCAACACGCATGCAGCCTTCCCTGGGCGGATCACACTACTCCTGCCCAGAATACTAGAACCATAGCGGAGACCTGAAATTGCTTCTGACCGACGCTTGGCTGGGAGAAATCATGGAAACATTTAAGACACATGGAATATAGTGCTGTTGTCCAGGAGGGCTGTCTGTAATTACACGTAACCTGTGGTGACGTGTGCAAGGCCCTAGCACGACACGATACTGGGGGTCTCTCTGTCTCTCTCTCTGTCTCTCTCTCTCTCTCTCTCTCTCTCTCTCTCTCGCTCTCTCTCTCTCTCTCTCTCTCTCTCTCTCTCTCTCTCTCTCTCTCTCTCTCATATATATGTCCAGCTTAGCCTCATGTTTCATAGGCCTCACACCCCTCTGTCATGTCCCTTCCCTGCCCTCCCCTGTCACGTCTTCTCTCCTCTACTTTTTCTCCATGCTGGCCTTCATCTCTCCAGTTACGTGGCACCATACCTCCTGGTTGTTATCCCCTCTCCGCCTCTCCCCTACCCCTTCACCCCGCCATGCTGAGGGGGGACACTCGATGCCTTTCATGTAGCCTTGGCCCCTGTTCTCCCTGGTTCTTCCTGCCTGTTGAGCGGATATGTGGGGCTTGGGTCCCAGCCCCTCCCTGGGTGATTGATGGCCGAGGTGCCCTCTTCTCTCGCCCCCCACACCCACCCCAGGCCAGGGGGAAGGCATAGCTTTTCATGAGCTCAGCTGCGTGGAGCCCTGAAGATGCACCTCCAGTCTCCAACACAGGCCAGGCTCCAGGAACCACTCTCTGTCCTCTGTCTGTCTAGCCCCACACGGCACGACTCCCTGCATGGGACACAAAGCCTGTGTGACCTCCCGTTAGACCCACAGCTTGATCCATGTCCCACGCAGGCTCACACACAGACACACCCCTCATTGACCCTTTACTATAATGACTACACCATCACTTTATGCCCTCTGACAGCCATCCTTCACTCTCTATTATCCTCCTAAACCCACCTTAGACTTGGCATCATTCAACTTTTTAAAAGAAGGCCTGAGAGCATGACCATTATACCTTTTCTAGACCCTTTTCTAGACCCTTCCTCAGCCAACCCCTTACCCAATTTGCCCTCACCCCTTACCCTACTCACCCTCAACCCTTCCTCACCCTTATCACCTATCTCACCTGACCCCCCACCTAGGAGACACGGAACGGGTGTCCTCCTCATTGTAGGGGGGGGGGGCATTCGAAAGAGAGGGAGAAGCTAAGGACACTGATAGTTCTAATCCTCCTCGCATGGAGATAGCAGCACCTGTTGGGATGATACTGGAACGAGGACGGGAATCCATTCTGATCACTGAAAGCTCCACAGTTACCTGATACTCCCTGACCCACAGGATCGGATGGCCACTACTGCCACTCAGCAGCCGGCTGTCAATCAGAACAGATACGTATACGAAGACATAAGGAGGAACACTTGTGTTGTGTGTGTAAAGTTAGATGTACCTTGAATCAGTGACACCTATACGGAAAGTTTGGGTATCTCGGTGCATATCTGTTTCATTGGTTTATTTACTGTATGTTCAGATTTGATGTTGCTCAGTGCAGCCATTGTGCATTTTTGCTAGATTTTTTATGCTCATAGGCATCGTGATTTTGTGAACTATTACTCAAAAAGAAATGTATTATTCACAATTATTAAAAAATAATGTGTTAATCTGTGTGTAACAGTAATGAACATATGCGTACCTTCAAGTAGAAACTGCGCACTATATTTAATCAGAAATAATTTCTTGAGTTGTATGGAAATCCAATAGTTTTCCAATTGCTGCTCGGCAATGTTGAGGGAGCCTTCCAAACTCCAATGAAACCAGATTGGCCATGTAAGAATAGAGCCCCAGTGAAACGACATACAATACAGTCAACTCAACCAGCGCATGCCTGCTTGACGGCCAATCAAATATCATGTGCCCAGCTGTTGCTTTGACAGCGAAGCTGTTGCCGGGGGAGATGGGGACCAGCCTAGTAAATCATCAAGAGGGAAGTTCGAGTTGCTTCTGATGTCTGTGGTTTAGAGTGGGGAGCGACGTTGAGATGTCTGCCGTAGCTACCTCTGAAAGCTTGTCCTCGGGTGTGCATGTATTGTTATTCCGTTCATGTTAAGGTAGTCAATGTCGTTCTCCTCCTCAGACGAGGAGGAGCATGGATCAGACCAAGATGCGGAGAGGTAAGTGTTCATGATTTAATGAAAATAACAGGAAAACACTACAAACTACAAAACAACAAACGTGACATACCTCAAAACAGTCCTGTGTGGTCCAACCACTGACACAGGAAACAAACACCCACAAAACACCAGTGAAACCCTGGCTGCCTTTGTATGACTCTCAATTAGAGACAAACAATACACACCTGTCTCTAATTGAGAATCATACCAGGCCGAACACAAAACCCCACATAGAAATACAAAACATAGACAAACCCACCCAACTCACGCCCTGACCAACTAAAATGAATACAAAACAAAGGAAAACAGGTCAGGAACGTGACAGAACCCCCCCCTTAAGGTGCGAACTCCGGGCGCACCAGCACAAAGTCTAGGGGAGGGTCTGGGTGGGCGTCTGTCCACGGTGGCGGCTCTGGCGGTGGACGAGGTCCCCACCCCACCATAATCAATCCCCGCTTCTTTATCCCCCTCCCAATGACCACCCTCCCACTAACCCCACCTAAATGAAGGGGCAGCACCGGGATAAGGGGCAGCACCGGGATAAGGGGCAGCACCGGGACAAGGGGCAGCACCGGGACAAGGGGCAGCACCGGGACAAGGGGCAACACCGGGATAAGGGGCAGCACCGGGACAAGGAGCAGCACCGGGACAAGGGGCAGCACCGGGACAAGGGGCAGCACCGGGACAAGGGGCAGCACCGGGACAAGGGGCAGCACCGGGACAAGGGGCAGCACCGGGACAAGGGGCAACACCGGGATAAGGGGCAGCACCGGGACAAGGAGCAGCACCGGGACAAGGGGCGGCAGGTCCAGGCTGAGGGACTCCGGCAGGTCCTGGCTGAGGGACTCCGGCAGGTCCGGGCTGAGTGGCAGCTCCGGACTGTAGGGCAGCTCCGGACTGTAGGGCAGCTCCGGACTGTAGGGCAGCTCCGGACTGTACGGCAGCTCCGGACTGTACGGCAGCTCCGGACTGTAGGGCAGCTCCGGACTGTCGGACGTCTCTGGCAGCTCCTGACTGGCGGGCGTCTCTGGCAGCTCCTGACTGGCGGGCGTCTCTGGCAGCTCCTGACTGGCGGGCGTCTCTGGCAGCTCCTGACTGGCGGGCGTCTCTGGCAGCTCCTGACTGGCGGGCGTCTCTGGCAGATCCTGACTGGCGGGCGTCTCTGGCAGATCCTGACTGGCGGGCGTCTCTGGCAGCTCCTGACTGGCGGGCGTCTCTGGCAGCTCCTGACTGACGGACGGCTCTAGCGGCTCCTGACTGACGGACGGCTCTACTGGCTCGGGACAGACGGGCGGCTCTAATGGCTCGTGGCAGACGGATGACTCAGACGGCGCTGGGCAGACAGATGGCTCAGACGGCGCTGGGCAGACAGATGGCTCAGACGGCGCTGGGCAGACAGATGGCTCAGACGGCGCTGGGCAGACAGATGGCTCAGACGGCGCTGGGCAGACAGATGGCTCAGACGGCGCTGGGCAGACAGATGGCTCAGACGGCGCTGGGCAGACAGATGGCTCAGACGGCGCTGGGCAGACAGATGGCTCTGGCCGGCTGAGACGCACTATAGGCCTGGTGCGTGGTACCGGAACTGGAGGTACCGGGCTGAGGGCACGCACCTCAGGGCGAGTGCGGGGAACAGGAACAGGGCACACTGGACTCTCGTGGCGCACTCTAGGCCTGGTGCGTGGTACCGGAACTGGAGGTACCGGGCTGAGGGCACGCACCTCAGGGCGAGTGCGGGGAGAAGGAACAGTGCGTCCAGGGCTCTGGAGACGCACAGGAGGCTTGGTGCGTGGTGCCGGAACTGGTGGTACTGAGCTGGGGTGGGAAGGTGGCGCCGGATATACCGGACCGTGAAGGAGGACACGTGCTCTTGAGCACCGAGCCTCCCCAACCTTACCAGGTTGAATGAACCCCGTAGCCCTGCCAGTGCGGCGAGGTGGAATAGCCCGCACTGGGCTATGCAGGCGAACCGGGGACACCACCTGTAAGGCTGGTGCCATGTACGCCGGCCCGAGGAGACGTACTGGAGGCCAGATACGTTGGGCCGGCTTCATGGCATTCGGCTCGATGCCCAACCTAGCCCTCCCAGTGCGGCAAGGTGGAATAGCCCGCACTGGGCTAAGCACGCGTACTGGGGACACCGTGCGCTTTACCGCATAACACGGTGTCTGACCAGTACGACGCCCTCTTACTCCACGGCAAGCCCGGGGAGTTGGCTCAGGTATCCAACCCGGCTTCGCCACACTCCCCTTTAGCCCCCCCCCAAGAAATTTTTGGGTGAGCCTCTCGGGCTTCCAGCCGCTCTTACGTGCTTTTGCCTCATAGAACCTCCTCTCCGCTTTCGCTGCCTCCAGCTCCGCTTTGGGGCGGCGACACTCCTCTGGCTCTGCCCAGGGTCCTTCTCCGTCCAGAATCTCCTCCCAAGTCCATTCCTCTTTTCCCCATTGCTGTTGTTCTTGCCTTCCTTCCTCAATCCGCTTGGTCCTGTTGTGGTGGGTGTTTCTGTTAAGGTAGTCAATGTCGTTCTCCTCCTCAGACGAGGAGGAGCATGGATCAGACCAAGATGCGGAGAGGTAAGTGTTCATGATTTAATGAAAATAACAGGAAAACACTACAAACTACAAAACAACAAACGTGACATACCTCAAAACAGTCCTGTGTGGTCCAACCACTGACACAGGAAACAAACACCCACAAAACACCAGTGAAACCCTGGCTGCCTTTGTATGACTCTCAATTAGAGACAAACAATACACACCTGTCTCTAATTGAGAATCATACCAGGCCGAACACAAAACCCCACATAGAAATACAAAACATAGACAAACCCACCCAACTCACGCCCTGACCAACTAAAATGAATACAAAACAAAGGAAAACAGGTCAGGAACGTGACAGTTCACACATGGGTTTGTAATGTGTCTGCTCACTGCCAAGTCACCGTCTCACAGACTACAGTTTCCCTTGTACCACCTTGGACTTTTAAAATGAAATCTTCCCATGTATAGTTAATCACCATTTGATGAAAAAAGACAAATGAAAAAACATGCCTTTCTTGAAGATACTTTAAAAAATATATATCTGTACGTAATCTTATGACTATTTAGGTTATTGTATTATTAGCATTTAGTCCACACTGGGTTGTACTCACTTCGATGCTTGAAATACTTAGGGGGGAAAATGAAGTATGAATTCAAATGCATGTGTGTTTTGTGTACATTCTATGTGCGCCTGCGTCCCAGTTCATCATGATATGTGATCTGGATTGCACTTGGAGTGAGAAGGTTAATGTGGGCGAGTGGAGGTCTAGTTTTTCCCTCTCTCCCAAGGTTATTTAAACTAAACCAACCATTCTTTTAAACGTCTCAAATCCCTTATAGCATGGGCCATAGCCTAATGCCTGTCAGAGGGAACGCTGCTTTGCATGTAGCCTGATTATTATCTGCTTCAGAAATTGCTAACAGCTGGGTTGTTCACGGCTGACGGTCTCAAAGTTTATGTATTGAAACTGTTGGAATGTGGACAATTACCACTTTCTCTTTCTCACAAAAAAACCTAATACAGTTTACATAAACTGTTCTCTCAAAAATCCCTGTTTAAAAGGCTTTACAGGCCTCCAGGGCCGGCTCTAGCCGATAAACAAATTGCTTCAGTGGTCTTTTTCTTTCTCTCAGCCCTCGGATAGCGAGGGATCCCCCAAAAAATATGTCCTGTTTAATTTTTTTTAAATATACGGACAATACAATACATTTGGAGTTATTGTTTTCTATGATTTCATATGTAGCTACTATGCATGTGGCTAATTGACCTTTAACGAGGCTTCACACAGGTATATAAAACGAATGTTGTACCACCCACCTCCAAGGTCTGTTGAAGGTTAAATCATACCAGACCCTGGCCTGCCTTACTATGTCTCTATTGTGATTCGGGGGTCAGGAAAAGGGGAAACCGCAAAGAGGTTAGCCAGCAAACTTTTGTAGCCCTGAAACGTAGTTTCCTCTATTAAAATAAGAAATCCTTTACTGATTCGTCATAGTACATGCTGTGGCTAAGAATCTACATGAATATAAACAGAGCATTATAATTCCATTTTTTTGTTTTTTATTTCACCTTTATTTAACCAGGTAGGCCTGTTGAGAACAAGTTCTCATTCACAACTGCGACCTGGCCAAGATAAAGCAAAGCAGTGCGACACAATGAGTTGCTATATGAAATATATATTATTGTGCTTAATTTATATGAGTATGTCACATATTTCCACAGGGCATAATACTTTTTTTCTTCAGCTGTTTTTTTTGTATGAACGACAGAGATGCATGTGTCGGCCTCTACACAGTATGTATGGAACTCAATCATCAAGTTTGCTAACAACAACAGTGGTAGGCTTTATTACCAACAACAATGACACAGGGAGGAGATGAGAGCCCTGGCAGAGTGATGCCAGGAAGATAACCTCTCCCTCAACGTCAACAAAACAACGGAGCTGATCGTGGACTACAGGAGACAGCAGCAAGAGCACGTCCCATCCATATGGGCGGGACCGCAGTGAGAGGGTCAAATGCTTCAAGTTCCTCTGGGTGCACGTCACTAACAACCTGAAATGGTCTCTTCACCTGACAGCATGGTGAAGAAGGCGTAACAGCGCCTCTTCAACCTCAGTAGCTTGAAGAAATGTGGCTTAGCCCCCTCAGCCACCCGAGCCATGGCCTGTTCACCCCGCTACCATCTAGACGGCAAAGCCAGTACAGGTGCATCAAAGCTGGGACCGAGAGACTGATTAACAGCTTCTCCAGGCCATCAGACTGTATACAGTATCTCTCTATTATACGTGGGAATACTTTGGAACAGATTTCCAAAATTAAAATCACTTGGAGCTGATTTGTTAGTGTTTTTATAGTCTTTTATATCCAACAATAATGTGATCATATACAACTGTAAGCAAGGTTTGAAAATATTATGTTTTAGTCAAATATTATATCTGTTTGGGCTTCTTGTGGTCAATTTGCGGTCTACAAATCATTTGAAAATATATTCCGTCCCCCTGACCATCCCCTCAAGACAAAATCGTCCCACGGGTGAATCTACTTGATGATCCCTGTTATATGTGTATACTGTATTCTAGTCATGGCTCATCCTATATAACTACTGTTGTACACACCTTTTCTATTCATATACTGTCCATACTGTCTACAGTATATACACCATTCACATACATATATATTTATACTCTGGACTCTGACATTGCCCGTTCTGATATGTCTCAATTTCTTGTTCTTTGAATTGTTTTACTTTTGGATTATGTGTATCGTTCTTGGATCGCTAGATATTGCTTCATTGTTGGAGCTAGAAACATAAGCCTTTCGCTGCATCTGCGATAACATCTGCGAAACTTTGTACACAACCAATACACATTGGTTTGATTTGATCTGTGTTTCAGGGAGTGAAAGGAAGAGAGAGAACAGAAGGAAAGAAAAAGCGGGAGAAGACAAATGACTAGGGAGGAGTGTGGCTGTCTTCCTGTTAGAAGCCTGAGAGCACCTTGTCAGTGGTCTAACAGTTTAACCCATAATTATCACAATTAAAATAATACTCATATTAACAAAGTTGAAATTGCATCCAAATGGACTTTCACATGCACAGTAAAAGAGAAGGAAAAATGTATTGCGTGGTTGGTTACAGAATATTTGAAACCAAAATAAGTCACGTCAAATTTTAATTAGCCTAGGATTGAAATTAGTAACTTGAGAGCGTTTTTGTCTGTTGCCACATATTACAATATAAGATTTCCACTGTAAGAACTACTGAGTCTGGCTTTTAAGTTCGTGTTCCGAGGGCCGAATTCATGCTTGTTTCCTGTTTTGGTGATACATAACCATTTTGGTGCTAAAGCATACTCTCACAATGCATGCTGGGAATTCCCCATGTGCTTTGTTAGGCTTGATTCCAGAGTCTAACTGCAGGCCAAACAAGTCTTATGTTTCTGAAACCGCCACGGTGCTTCAGAGCTCCTTGTGGACTAGAGATTGCACAGGTCAAAGTAGGGAGTTGAAGGAGTGGAAGACTGTGTGTGCGCGCATGTGTGTGTGTGTACGTGTGTGCAATGTATCTTATTTTATCCGCTACATCTTTGAGTGTATATATCTTGACTTTTTGTTTTCATTTATTACATTCATAAAGTCCCTGGGAGGTACTAACATCATCTTCTTTGTTTTGCCCTTCATTTCAAATCGCTGAACGCTGTCCTCTATTTTCTCCCGTCAAGATTTTAGGCTTAGATATTATGTCAATTTCTGTTCTGTTTGACACTTTTGTGGTCTCCCCTGACGATATATATAAAAAATAACAGCCAGGGAAAAATACAGTAAATATTGCACATAACACCCAGACACATACCACATACCACCTTTTTTGGAAAATTGCAGGGGTTGACATCAAAGTTGAAAAGCAGTGCTTGCCGAAATCAAAATGTCAGCCGCACGGCCCATAAAAATCAGTCAACCCTTTACTCCTGTGATGAAGAGCAACAAGTGAGAATCCAAAGTCAACAACATTTTCTCTTCTCCTCAAAAAAATAAGAAAAAAAGCCCACTCCCGATTTTTCCCCTTTTGCTCTACTGAGGCTGGGGAACATTGTTAAAAGGACCTCCAGCGGTATTACAGCTTGAAGCTTTCTTTTTTTTCTCCTGACAGAAACAACATCATGTCCTAGCAGCCCACACAGAGACGTTGTGATGAATAGGGGTGCTCACGGTGAAGCAGCAAGAGAGATGAGAGGGGCTGGTCAGAGAAGTCCTGTGGACTAGTATCACACCGACCACTGAACCGGAACGTCAGCGTTTGATGTCAGCTGTGATCGTCAAACTTACCAGGGGTCTATGGCTCGATTGATTTTATTGGCCACCATCTCAGTCTGGCCTTGTTCTCGAGAAAAATGATGTGTTCACTGACGGATTGTTAGCAGAAATATATGGGTAATACTTTTAAGGTACCCTTTATAAAGTGTTAATAAAGGGTTTGTGATGGCTTTATTAGTAGTTTGTATTTGTGAAAGCCGGCAGAACAACAGAATGTCATGCTAAGGTGGGGTGATTAAACGTCAGCTGTATTTACTGAGAAAATATTGGAGCAATATACTGTACATCTGACTACAATCTTACAATAATGATGCTGCCTAAGCTGTATAATTATAACCTACTGTTATGTCGAACGTGATGGGCCAATTATATAAATAACACAGTTATTTAAGTCTCTTAGATATAGTTCAATTGTTGTGTCACTGTTTTATGTTACCGTTTGTAACACGAAACAGCAATGCTCCCTCCGTACAGTACGCACTCATATCCACCGCACATATTGAACATGAGAGAATGTAACAATATAAACCATCAAAACGATTTGAACTGGTCTGGTTGAAGCCAGTGCTGGCTTCAGAAGTTCTACTACGACGCTCTCTCTATTTGACCTATTGAGTGGGCTGGAGCTTGGACTGGAGTTGGAGCCAGTGGGTGGTTTGTTGAGCTAGGGGACAGACAAACTCGGCTTGACCGGGAGAGAATCGGACGAATGCTGCTATGAGGGGAAAAACGGCCATCTCCTGCCTGAGTAATGGAGTGGTTCTATGTGAAGATAGACAGACTGGAGCGCAGTTCCCAGTTTGACTCTGGGGAGGGACAGCCCACACTGGAGACCAAGCCAGCCGCCCTGGGCCCTGGGCTCAGCCCACGGAGTCCATATACACCAAACAGCCGCCTGTTCCAGCCAAAATACACACGCTGACACACATAGACAGAGACACACAGAGGCAGACAGACGCCACACAACTAGCTACAAAACAGGACCCATTGGTGAGAGATGCTGCAACATTATAATTTAGTGAGGGTTACCTTTAAAGAGGTTACGAGGACATGTTAATGTATTTCTAAATTCACAGATCTAGTATTGTATATATTTGAATGTATTGTGGTTAGTAGTGAGTGTATTGAGTGCGGTTAATGTGGAGACCAGATATTATGTCGACAGACTCTGGCTTATGAAGCAGAACGCCCTCCTCTCTCAGAGTGTCCGGAGAGTGCAGTCATAGAGTACTGGGGGACATGTAAAACACTGGCTGCATTTTGCTCAACATTTATGCATACTCAGAGAGAGGAGAAAAGTAGACCATGGCTTATAATTCCCTGATTTCTCTGGAACATGCATTGAAATGAAAACAAGCCACAATAAATTCATTTTTAACTGCCGTCCTGGGATTCAGCCACGTAGTCTGGACCTAAGGAACTCTCATGCTTTCATTAAAAACCCACATTTCTCGTTAAAGTAACAATGTCCATCTCATGTAAGGGCCGGGGCATGTGTGCTACTATTGTGTGGTACCATCTGTGTGCTCGGACACGGAACGGTGTATAACAGGGGGAGTGGCGTACATGGGGGTAAGTGTATCAGCTTTTCACCAGTCTCTCTTCACACTTCTCCAAACTGTGCTTTTACCTTTCTGCCGATGTACCTTGTTGATTGTTTTGGATTTACACGTTAGGCCACAGAGTTTGTGAGTTTCTTTCTTGCAATGGAGCAAGAGCTCTTTTGGGTGCTCCAGGAATAAGTTGAGCAGGAAAAGGAAAGGTTTCTCTATGACTCCAAAACCTCACTTTTACAAATGTGCAACATTAGTAATGTGCATATTATCCTGTCTAGGATCAGCGTGGCGCTAGCGGCACACCCCCCCCCCCCCCCCACTGAAAAACCAGTGCCGCGAAATTCAAAAAAAAATTTTTTTTTAAATATTTAACCTGTTGGGGATGGGGGCGCTGTTTAGACTATTTATGCTAATTTGGCTAATTTTTTAAACGGCTTCCCACAAAATCCTTGATCGTACAATATGCATATTATTATTATTATTGGATAGAAAACAGTCTATAGTTTCTATAGGAGTTGAAATTTTGTCTCTAAGTGGAACAGAGCCCATTCTACAGCAATTTCCCTGACATGGAGTCAGATTTGAGAAATGTTGGCCACTCTTCTGAAGTCAGTTAAAAGGGCACTGTCGTTGCTATGACTATACGGACACTTCTTACGTCTTCCCCTGGATGCCTTTACGTGATGACGATTCCAACGGGGTCGATTGCGCGTTCACAGGCCCTACAAATGAAAAAACCCTGAAGCTAGTCATTCTTTGGGAGCTGCGTCATGAGCCTAGAGGACACCGGCGCGCACCTGTTCCAAGCGTTAGTTTAGCCTGTTATATTTCTCCGGTCATCTTTTCACTCGTTATAGGAGTTAAAAACATCATAAGGTAGTTAATTTAAAGCGTTTTATAGCAATTTATATCCGTTTAGTGCGATTTTGGGACATTTATTTTTGCAACGATGTGAAAAGTTGGGCACGCTTTTCAGTTCATCCCGAACGCAGTTGACATTTCCACATGGCAAGAGGACAGCTTTCCACCAAAAGACGATTTCTCCCAAGAAAGGATCCTTTGCCCAAGATACTGATGGAAGAACAGCTCAAGGTAGGACATTTTTATTATGATAAATCGTGTTTCTGTCGAAACATTTTAGTGGCTTAGGACGCCATGTTTTTTGACGTAGCTTCGCTTGGCGCAAACTGTATTGAAAAGTAAGGATAAATTAAAAAATGTAATAACGCAATTGTATTAAGAATTAAATTGTCTATCAATCCCTGTCCACCCTATATTTTTTAGTCACGTTTATGAGTATTTATGTATAAGAGTAGATCACTGTCTAAGTGGCGCAAGGACTTTTTCTTTACCAGCTTGTCTACATTTCACATTGTCTAACCATGATTTTGGTGGCTAAATATAAACATTTTCGATCAAACTGTATATGCATGTTGTAATGTGATGTTACAGGAGTGTCATCGGAAGAATTCTGAGAAGGTTAGTGAAAAAATTAATATCTTTTGGCGATGTTGACTTTTATCGCTCACTTTGGCTAGACTCAATGCTGGGCTGCTAATTGCTATGTGCTAAGCTAATATAACGATTTATTGTGTTTTCGCTGTAAGACACTTAGAAAATCTGAAATATTGTCTGTATTCACAGGATCTGTGTCTTTCGATTCGTGTATGCTGTGTATTTTTACGAAATGTTTGATGATTAGTAGTTAGGTAAACACGTTGCTCATTGTAATTATTCTAGTCCATTTGTGATGGTGGGTGCAATTGTAAACTATGCCATATACCTGAAATATGCACTTTTTTCTAACAAAACCTATCCCATACCATAAATATGTTATCAGACTGTCATCTAATGAGTTTTTTTGTTGGTTAGGGGCTATAAATATCTTAGTTTAGCCGAATTGGTGATGGCTACTGGTGTTGGTGGACAAATAAAAGATGGTGGATTATGCTAATGTGTTTTTAGGTAATAGATGTACATCTTTACATATTGTGTCTTCCCTGTAAAACATTTTAAAAATCGGAAATGTTGACTGGATTCACAAGATCTGTGTCTTTCCACAGTTTAGTCTGACAGCAGCAGAACTGAGCTGATTCTGATCATTCTAGGCTAGGAGTTAGAATTTATACAAAGTCAATGGAACACAGTGCAGTTCAAAGTACACATTACTGGGAATTTATTTGATGTCATAGTTCACAATCATTTGAATTTACTGTGAAGTTTTGTGTGTAAAAACCAAGGTCTTTCTTAATTAAACAACTGGGATATTAGCACTTGTACACCAACTTGCTGTGAAATAAATCAACAATCTATGTGAATCCATACTTTCAAAGTACTACTCTTCCAGCTCATTTCAAACATACTTTAAATGATGGTCAAATACAGGGCGGCACATACAAGCCTAGATTCCGTCACTTTTCCGTCCATGAATCCACATTCCGGCTGCAGCCAGGCTAAAATAACAGAGCCATAAGTCACTCCAGACCTGCTATTATAAACAAGTGTCAGTCTGGTGATAAGAAATGACATCTTAATTCGGACCCTAGACGCTTTGTCAAAGCGGATTAACACATCACCATGAACCGATTTATTTGTATTGTGTCTGCATCGTTCCGTTTGGGCCAAGGTTGACCATGTTGCTGGGCCTCAAACTCTCTGTGGGGAGAGCTTGAGGAGCTAGTTGAGCTGAGATGAATCTGTTTCTGAGTGAGTTTCTCTTTGTAGACTGATATTATAGTGACTGTGACTGGGGCCATGTGCATTACAGTAGCTCCTAGGAACATGGAAGGTCCTTATTCCTAACGTACAGTACCTCAGGTTAGGGACGAATTTTGTGGGCTTGAATGAACTACCTGGAAATGATACTACTTCAACCCTGGCCAACAGGGGTCAACTGAACTCACCTGATCTCTACCAAGTAGTGTGAAGAGCAGAGAATAGAATTGCTTTCAGCTTGGCATATCAGCGTTGCTCACATCAGTTTTGATTAGTGATGTAGCCATAGATACCAGTTATATTTCATATTATGTAATAAAAAAGTTGTATTCAATTGAAAACCCCTCTCCGTGTCTAACGGTCTTCTGTGTGATTGACAGACAGGCTGTAGTCCCCTGCTGGCTTTGGCTCTAGCCCATGCGGTTTATGGACACACCCAGGCCGGTTCTTACCGTCTGTTTCTTATAAAGGACATCAAACAGAGAGAGCGGCCTGCCTGAACCACAAAGCACCTGTTTCCTACACTTCCACAACACGTGTTTGCTGCGGCGTTCCAAGAGCATTCTGAGAACAGAGACACAAGACATCCCGCCATGCCGCCTACACACAGCCAGATCTCACACTCTAGGTTCATTGAGGGATACTGTCATATGGATAGCATATTAAATATGTAATTATACAATAAGTACTATGTAACAATGTGTACTTTCGTTTCATTTCAAGAAAATTCATAATCAGCCATGTAAGTGAAATACATGTTTTTTGACTGGAAATTGAGTTATGCAACTCAACCCATTTGGGTATTTATTGTGACAGTCTTGAGTATGTATTGTGCCAGATATTGCCATCGATTCTATGACCATTTTGTTACGTTTGCACATGGTGACTGTTATCACTGACTGTGCCATCTACCATAACAACAATGGTTACATTGTATCTTTACTGGGCAATTATATTACAATTAAACTTTACAGCCTGAAACAGTTGCATAAAGGTTATCAATGTAGATAACAAAATAGCTCTTTACATGAAAGATTAAATGACAGAACCTCTCTCTCTCTCTCTCTCTCTCTCTCTCTCTCTCTCTCTCTCTCTCTCTCTCTCTCTCTCTCTCTCTCTCTCTCTCTCTCTCTCTCTCTCTCTCTCTCTCTCTCTCTCTCTCTCTCTCTCTCTCCTCTCTCTCTCTCTCTCTCTCTCTCTCTCTCTCTCTCTCTCTCTCTCTCTCTCTCTCTCTCTCTCTCTCTCTCTCTCTGTGACTATTGAACTTACCCTCGCTTTTGAAAACAGACAATACAAGCTAGCGCGGAACATTATGTTTTAGGATGAGAGTGGTGTTGGAGATGGACATGCAATAAAGTACAGTAGTTGTGACAGAGAGTGAGAGAACAAGGTAGGTGTGATAAGGATGCCAAATAAACATTTTCAGGAAGATGGGTCTGTATCTCTGTATCCCAACTCCCCGCTACATCCCTCATGCTGTAAGGCCAGATAATAGAAATTAGAACATAAGCATAATGAAATAACACTGAGCCCATGGGAGAGAGATGTGACTGGTGAACAACGTGTTATCACAGAGATAGGGGCTGGGAGATTCAGTGGAGTGGTGATGTGTTTGTTTTTGGTTGGGTGTTTGTACAGGCCCCTGGATGTGACACTGGGTATCTATGTGCTTCTGTATCTATGACAGAACAAGATCTCACGGTTTGGCACAGTTTTTCCAAGGGGGGGGGGGGGTTCAGAAACAACTCAGCGGTTAAGTTTAGGCATTCATTTCGAATGGTTAAAATAAAATAAAAAGTGAAATGATTACTGTCTGTTCATTTTTTAAATATATGATAAACACTCAGTTCTCAGGTTATTAGGTACACCACCCTCTTACCAAAAATGTTTTGCTCCTTACAAACAGTGAGTTACGTGTCCACGTGCTATATAAAGCGGGCAGACAAGCATTGAGGCATTCAGTTACTATTCCATTCAAAGTTAGAATGGGCAAAATAAATGACCTGAGCGTGGTATGATCATCGGTGCCAGGCGCGTCGGTTCCAGTATCTCAGAAACGTCCGGTCTCCTGGGTTTTTCACGCACGACACTGTCTAGGGTTTACCGAGAATGGTGTGACAAACAAAAAACATCCAGTCAGCGGCAGTCCTGTGGGTGAAAACAGCTCGTTGATGAGAGAGATCAAAGGAGAATGGCAAGAATCGTGCAAGCTAACAGACGGGCCACAAACGGGCAAATAACATCGCAGTACAACAGTGGT
>NC_074690.1:32025167-32178279 GCF_029448725.1 Salvelinus fontinalis | reverse complement strand
CAAATCACGCCTATTGGTATTCGTGATCATTTATTGTTCCAGAAAAAAAAGACCCACAACTGTTCTGGGTTAAGTCCCTAGCTGTTTGCAGGGCTTGGTAGTGTATTAGCCTGGTATGAGTTACGATAAATAATCCAATTTAAGTAAAGTATAAAATAAACTGTATTATCCTAAATTGAGAAATGAATTTTTTAAAATCACATCAACAGCATAATCTTTCAAAATGTACCTGTTTTCCATATATAATGCCATGTATACTGATTGTATTACAACTTTTTGTGTTTTGTCTTAGTGATTGTTCTTTAGTAAATAGGAAACTCTACAGTGTGTTAGTCCGAGAAACATTATTTGTGATATTGTAACAAATGTTTTTAACGTTGGTAATTGTCTCAAATATATATCTTTGCATGTTTGAATTAAAGCTCCTTTAAAATGTTTTCATCACGGCCTGGTAAACACATTCTTGTAAGTTGTCTACGCTGACATTTCTGGGTATGTCTCGCATGTAACATACTAATACTAAAGATTCTAATCATTTTTATATTACTTTTTATAATAATACAAATCTGTCAACCAAATATATTTCTGAAAACCCCTTTTTGCATCTTCAATAGTTGTCACATTGTGTTTTACAGATACCCTGTCTATAAAAATCTAAGACCTATCAACACTCAGGAGTCAATGTCCTATCTTTTGTCTTTTTCATAGCCTGACAGAGAGAGAGAGAGTAATATTACACACTTAAATAATAGCTCATCATTCACACACATACAGCCCTGTCTTCATAGTTGTTCATAGTTTATTATCATCGTTTGATCATAGTTTTGTCATAGCTTCTAATTATCGTTTCTAATCACAGATTGAATATATTTTGCCATGGTTTCTAATCATACTTTCTGGTCTGAGAGGTCTGATTTAATAAGCGGTTCAAGTAGACCATAAGGGGGCAGCAGCTATTGTTTACAAACAGTATGAATAAAAACAATGTTTCATTGTATAAATAGCCTTCATTTTTAAAAACATACCTGTAAATGCCTAGAATTAATATCAATCATTCTTAGATAATATATATATATATATATATATATATATATATATATATATATATATATATATATATATATATATATATATATATATATATATATATATATATATATATATACAAACATAACCTCTAATATTCAACACCCCTTCAAAAAAGTTCCATGAGGAAGGAAAGATTCACCGTCTATCGTTTTATCTGTCCTGGGGTGCTGTCTTGTGTTTGGAGTTAGGTTAAGGCCTTCAGTACAAGCCCGCAGAATTGTCTCTGTTTCATCTGCTCTTCCGTAGTCGGGTGGGGGGGACTTACGCCGAAAATAGTGTATTAATGAATGGGCCACGTAAAGGACCTGACGCAGTTTGCTTCTGAGAATCCCCGTCTAACTCTGTCGGTTCCCAATCCATTATGCCCTGTAGCCTCTGGGTATCATACAAACGTTAGATAATGTTAACCTGTATTTATACGAAATAGATACATTTTAACTTATAAGAATACGTCCATTTAACATATGGCCTAAAAAATATATTTAAAAAAACAAATTATAATGATAATTATTGTCCTTCTGTTTCTGAATATCTGTAAAAATCGTTGTCTTCCTGTTTTAGAATAGCATGACTGAATGTTGTTTCAGTCTCGGAGTTTTCCTTAACCTGTTTTCTGCCCATTACAAACAACCGCAAATCAGAGACCTCCGAAATGTCCTTTGAAGCGGGGAAATCGTCCGAATTCAATGTTTTACTCTTCATGTTCCGGGGGTACCCCCCTTCCGTTTCGATCATGTCCTCCAGGGTTGTATGATTTTCGATTTCGGGTGTACATTTTAGCATAAAAAATATATACAGTTTACATATAGATATCTCGTAAAAGTCTGTGTCCATCCGTTGCTCTTCGGAATTCCTTTCTAATGAAGGCGGATCCATATCCTTTATCCCCGGGATGCAGATGGCTTAATGTTGCATATCCTGCGAACGTTTTAAATTACATGAATATGTACATTTGACTTAAATAAAATAATCATTGTTGTCATCGGTTAAAACCCCTATAACTCCTGTTTAATATTACTATAACATTCACAATGTTCAAACAAGTCCCCGCATCCTAAATCTAATATACAGCATATATATATATTTATATATATATATATATATATTTATTTCACGAACTAACCTATAGAAAGGTCCATTAGGAGGGTTTCCCAGATTATCTTTTTAACGGGTCAGTCCGATAACAATTCTGCTGTCCTGCATGTGTGTAACTGCGCTAAAACGAGGCTAACAGTAGGAAACTATCTGTTTCACTAGACTCGTTGAGAAGTTTGCGGCCTTGGCTCAAAAGTCGTGATAGTACGGAATGAGTTTACATAGCCTGGGGGGGGTGACGTTTTTTTTTTTTTTTAGGACTAGACCCCAGCTATATTTAACTCCTAAGTTATTTGGTTCAAACAAAGGGATTGGTGTGGCTAAACATTAGGTACCTTTTGATATTCTAAAATCTCCGGGGGGCTGGCATCTAGATGCTGGGGTGGGGAGGTCTCGACATCGCTGGGCTGATTGACTTTTTAAAACCCTACAGCATCTGTTTTAGACCCTAAAACATAAATTATGTTTTGACATGTTGTTAATGATTCGTAAGTGGCCGTAAGACAAAGACACACTTTTTTGTTTGGGGGTCGGCCTCTGTTTTGACGTATATTGTAAAGAGAGAGAGAGAGAGAGCCTTGAGCGCAGACGCCTGGCCATTTCTGAACACACACCCCGCCCCGTTTTCTTTGTTTTGAAACACACACATACGCATACACTCCAGCACACGCACGCACACACACACGCGCGCGCACATGGCTTTTTCTGCAAGTTTTTTTCTCCGGGGGCATGCTTGGTGATAGAAGTTAAGGACTTATTCCTATCGTTAGAAGGTGAGATACAATTTTAAAACCATTTATTTAATTCAAAATATTTAGTACATACAATTTATAGCCGTTCATAATTAATGTATTTTACTATGCCTTTCTTACAGATATAGGTCCTGGTTAGCCCCTGACCATTATCCGATCGCTAAGACGCTTGCACACTCCCTCAAAGCTCCGTAAGTTTTCCCTCCATGGGTAGATAATCCGTCCGTCATGTAAATCCTGGGGTATGCACCCAGCTTTAATGAATAAGATGGGTAGAAAATGAATCTGTTTAAGTCATAAGTAAAGGCCTTTCATAAAGAGGCTGTCATGATTGACTGTGGCCCATATTTAACACGTATTGCATGTTACCTAAGACTATTGTTGTACATTGAATATCCACTAGCAGATTTGTGTAGCATGCATCTCCACTATATCGGTCATGTTCCTGTGGTCTTTTTAAAAGTTAATAAACCTGTGTGTAAAATGTACACTTTTGTTTCACTGTAGATTTGTTTAAGCCCACCTAGAAACACCTGATTTATCCCACAGCATTAAGGAATAAGCTGTGTATAAAAATATTCTGTTTAAGTCCTAAGTAAAGGCCTTTCCTAAAGAGGCTGTCATGATTGACTGTGGCCCATATTTAACACGTATTGCTTGTTACAGAAGACCCCTGTTGTACATTGAATATCCAATAGCCGATTTTTGGAGCATCTCCACTATATCTGTCATGTTACTGTGGTCTTTTTAAAAGTCAATAAACATGTGTGTAAAATGTACACTTTTGTTTCACTGTAGATTGTTTAAGCCCACCTAGAAACACCTGATTTATCCCACAGCATCAATGAATAAGCTGCGTATAAAATTATTCTGTTTAAGTCATAAGTAAAGGCCTTTCATAAAGAGGCTGTCATGATTGACTGTGGCCCATATTTAACACGTATTGCTTGTTACAGAAGACCCCTGTTGTACATTGAATATCCAATAGCCGATTTTTGGAGCATCTCCACTATATCTGTCATGTTACTGTGGTCTTTTTAAAAGTCAATAAACATGTGTGTAAAATGTACACTTTTGTTTCACTGTAGATTTGTTTAAGCCCACCTAGAAACACCTGATTTATCCCACAGCATTAAGGAATAAGCTGTGTATAAAAATATTCTGTTTAAGTCCTAAGTAAAGGCCTTTCCTAAAGAGGCTGTCATGATTGACTGTGGCCCATATTTAACACGTATTGCTTGTTACAGAAGACCCCTGTTGTACATTGAATATCCAATAGCCGATTTTTGGAGCATCTCCACTATATCTGTCATGTTACTGTGGTCTTTTTAAAAGTCAATAAACATGTGTGTAAAATGTACACTTTTGTTTCACTGTAGATTGTTTAAGCCCCCCTAGAAACACCTGATTTATCCCACAGCATCAATGAATAAGCTGCGTATAAAATTATTCTGTTTAAGTCATAAGTAAAGGCCTTTCATAAAGAGGCTGTCATGATTGACTGTGGCCCATATTTAACACGTATTGCTTGTTACAGAAGACCCCTGTTGTACATTGAATATCCAATAGCCGATTTTTGGAGCATCTCCACTATATCTGTCATGTTACTGTGGTCTTTTTAAAAGTCAATAAACATGTGTGTAAAATGTACACTTTTGTTTCACTGTAGATTGTTTAAGCCCACCTAGAAACACCTGATTTATCCCACAGCATCAATGAATAAGCTGCGTATAAAATTATTCTGTTTAAGTCATAAGTAAAGGCCTTTCATAAAGAGGCTGTCATGATTGACTGTGGCCCATATTTAACACGTATTGCTTGTTACAGAAGACCCCTGTTGTACATTGAATAGCCATCGTAGCGGTTGTCAATAGAGTTTGCCCCCACCCCTAACTAGAGAAAGTACGGTATGATTTCACATAGCACCGGGTTGACGTTTTTTTTTCGCGCTAAAAATCCTCCCAAAGGAATCTTTGACTCCTAAGGTATTTGGTTCAAACATAGGGTATTGGGTGGTGTCTAAACATGAGGTATCTTTTGATATTCTAAAATCTCCGGGGGCTAGCATCTAGATGCTGGGGTGGGGAGGTCTCGACAGGGCTGGGCTGAATGACTTTTTAGCCCACCTAAAAAATAGTTTTTGAAAGGACTTTGTGTTTAGGAGGCTTACGACCCAATATTATTGTTGAGGGGGTAGGCATCTGTTTTGCCAGATAGTGTAAACCTTGGTTTCAAACGACCCCCCATGCATAGAGAGCCTTGAGCGCAGATGCAAGGGTATTTTTTTAACAAACACCTAGCCCCCTTTTTCTGTTTTTGAAACACACACACACACACACACACAGCCACTACATCATACGCACGCCCATACGCGCGCACATTGCGCAAGTTTTTTTTCTCAGGGACAGACTGCGCTAAGAGTGAACAAACGCGAGAGTTCATAACGTGGTGAGATTCTGCTTTTAAAACCATTTTTTTCATTCAAAATATTTAGTACATACATTTTATAGCGTTACATTCTTAAGGTATTTTACGAAGCCTTTCTTACAGATCCAGGGATCTGATGCAACCACCCCCCATTGTCAGTGTCCAGTTGGTCATCAAAATGCCGGGATCTCTTGCCAGGCTCATCAACACTTGGTAAGTTTTCACTCCAGGGGTACATCCTACGTCGGGCCTTTTGGTCCTGGCTATGTCTCAAGAAAAGCCGAGGCCAGCGCCTTAACTGTTCGCGATTTTTGAAGAGAATGTCCAGCTTATTCATAAGTGTTATGAAAATTGGATAATCCACCCATTTAAAACTAAACACAGGAATAAAAAAGTTGACATCTTTGCATGCTCTGGATGCTACTGGAGAATTGACAGACTTTGTAGCATTACCCGCATCATAAACTTCACAGGCTAAAATTGTCACTTTGTTGTCCGGGTTATAGTCCATTGAAGCAATTCTTAGAGCCTTGAGATCACTGCGTCTGAAGACCTGTTCTTCCAACGCATAGCCTGGCACAGCTGTGCCACTCAGGACCTGCTCAATTTTACAAAGAGCCAGCCTGATGTTTAGCCATTCTCTCATGCCCAGAGCAGGAGAAAAACTCCCAGGTTTTGCCTGATAAACGGGTTTGGGGCCACTGGCGTTGAAGATCTTTACCGTAGAATCCTCCGGCTGGAATATGTAAGACATATGGCCCTCACGCGTACCCAAAAATCCTTTAAAACATTCTGGAGCTTCACACAGAACTTCCTCAATGCTTTGTTCACTGGGTTCCTGACAAGCCGAGCATAACATACCATAAATTGACATATGTGTCATTTTTGTTTAATATTCAGGGGGTTTATCTTGTACAATCTTACACATGCATTGTTTTGGGGCTTTATAAGGCTTCTGCAAAGCCAGCCTCTTTGAAATGTTCATTAACAACCCCCAACACTAGACATCCAGGAACAGTTTGACATGACACCTGGTCACTTACTTACCCCAAAAAGCCCCCCCTAACCATCAGGATGTCCTGACCGGAAGCCCAAATATGGGCATGCCCCCTTTCTACAAACCATTGGGGCATCAATCACTACATAGGGTCATAAATCATGATCTTTTTCTGATTTACGACATTGACAACTTGACACTTACCCCAAAGACCCCCACCCCGGCCAGGATGTCCTGACCGGAAGCCCAAATATGGGCATGCCTGCTACAACAGGACATAGGGTCATAAATCATTACATAGGGTCATAAATCAGGCTGGGGTCATAAATCATTACCGGTTGACCTGACAACTGGACCCTTACCCAAAGACCCCCACCTAACCATCAGAATGTCCTGACAGGCAACCCCTTAGGTTCACATAGCGGTCACATAGGCTCACATAGGGTCATCCATCAAATCTTGACGTGTGACATCTACTTTAATCTCTCTTCCAGCTAGTGTATGTAAAATGGGTGGGTGTCACTGTTTTTAATTTGCTCATCAAATCTACACTACAATCTTAACAGCCCTCCTGAATACAGCCCATTGTTCTGGGAGAATAATAATAATAATTCTACTTTTATAGCGCTATTCATGACGTAAATAAATATCAAAGCGTTAAGCAACAACAAAAACGCCATTTAAAAACAAACTTATCATCATGAGTAGATCGACGGTTAAGAGGCTGAAGGTTGAGAGAGTTCATGGCTTGATTGAGGTCAGCGGAGGGCGTACGTACGCTATCAATACTATCAGTGTCTGCTTTATGTGCGTAAACTGCTCTATGGACAGTGTGCTGTGGAGACTAAAAGGGTCGGGGAAAGGTTAAGCGTTCATCCAGGGTCGCCAATTCCCTGGGGGCTAGTGTGTGTGTTTAATCTACAACCGAAACACGAGGTCTATGTTGCATTTTGATTATGTACTTTGGTTAATCACGGAATACTCTGCACTGTTATAGTGTTACAATAGTTACTGAGCTTTGTTTTTACCAAGGACCTGTTGCCAGACATCTGGACAAGGTTTAGTTTCAGATGCAGGCTAAATGGAAAAGTAACGTTCAGGCTACATGGTAGTGTTTGAGAGGCAGCTGGAACAAAGGATGGCGAAGAATAGAAAGGGAAAAGGCCAGGGCGCAAATCCAGATCTGCGTCATTATTGGGATATGCTGCGCTTTTGGGGTGGTCCAAAGATCAACCTGTTGTCCACTTTATAGAATACACCTTAGCAGACGCGAAATTCTGCGGTAAATGTGACAATACCTTCATTTATAACAGCGACAACTCTAAAAACCCAGGGGCAACAGGATGAAAATGCTGTCGGGGGGCTTTGACTTATCCCAACAACCATTGCAAAAGCGGCACAGTTGACTGTCTGCCACAGAAGCATCGCTCTTGTTAATGGTGTGCTGCAGCCCGCAATTCACACCTCTCCGGAGTCTGTAGGTGGAAACCGACAGCATCTCCAGCTTGAAGCCTGTTTTTAGTGCGCCAGGTTCGATAATGGAAGCAACAGATATCATGGATTTAACACCTCAGAAACCGAGAAAGCACCCGCGTCCAATCAATTCCGTGGATGAGTCCGTAGTACACGCGTCCCTGAAACGAATCTCAATGCGAACAGGAGCGGAATGCGGGGACGCTCCGTTCATGTACTCAAGAAGCAACCCCTTACCTGCAGTATCACTAAAGCAGAATGACAATTCTGTGTCTTCGTCGTCAGCACAGGTAACAGACATTTATTTAGTCCAATTCGTTTCCATTTGTGCATACTCTCTGTAGATGCTTTATTTTATGTCGGTTGCCTAGCCACCAACAGTGGAAGTTGTTGGATTTATTTGGTGTGAATCAATGCAAATGTTTTGTATCCATTTCCCCACGTTGATAAAATCAGATAAGCAGAGCTAATGTCATTTAAAACTTAATCTAAAGTTTGAATTTAAGGTGTCCTACATCTCTTTGTCATTACTACTTAATTCAAATTAGAACATCTATGTTTCTCCCTCCAATGACAATGTTTGTATGTTGTGCAGAGATAGATGTTCTGTATTTTTTTTCTTATTGGCTCAGAGGAGGGTCTTGAACTTGTGATTGGGAAACTCAATTTGTTCTGGGTGCCATTAGAGATATTGCCAGCTAATTATGTTTTGGGGTTAGCAGGGAACATTTCTAAATCTTATTACATTATTCAAATCTAGACTGATTATTGCTCATTTACAGTCTGTGTGAGATTGCTGCTCCAAATTGATTTGAGTTTGGAAGATGATTATGCCTAACAGATATGGAAGGTTGTGCTTGGTAACATTCAGGTCAAGGTCAGGAAATACTAGGCTAGTGTAACACAGAGCGATACGTATATTATCCCAGTCCTGACTAAACAGAGGGAGTTGGACCTTGGCCAACTATTTGACCATAACCTTTTTTCAGAATGATGACAAGAATATTGTCTGGCCAATCAAAGTCCTGCAATGTTGCTATGATGAATTCTTCATTTCAGGTTTAGTTTAAATGTATCCTTTTTAACCGGTGTGTACTAACACACTTCCTGTTTGGTGTAAATGTAACCGTTTTAACTGGAGTTTGTGCTGTACAGTCAACATTTATCAATGGAAAAATATACATTTACATATTATGAACAAATCATTTGAATGTGTATTCAATCTGTGCTGTCCACCATATTGATAATCATTAACATGATTTGTCTACTTGTTTGTGACAGGATAACCGTTCCAGCATGTCCAGGCCAATGATCACAAGATCACCAGCGTCCCCCCTGAGTAACCAGGGCATCCCGACACCCGCCCAGCTCACCAAGTCCAACGCCCCTGTGCACATCGACGTGGGCGGACACATGTACACCAGCAGTCTGGCCACGTTAACCAAGTACCCAGAGTCCAGGCACGTGACCTCTCTGCTATTGATACAGTTCCTCAATTACAATTGCGTAAAGCCATGTCTTTGTTTCAGCACTTTTGGTACACAGTGCCACAGAGTGTTTTAAATCTGTGTTGTTCGTATGTGGTTCTAGAGGGTGTTTGGGATGATTCAGGGGTTGAAAGGGAAATTATGATGTAGATGGTAGCCTAGCCCATCATTTCAGCCGTGTTCATCTGCATTAGCTCTCTTCTTAAAGATGCAGTCCGGGATCTTAAGCACAACAAATTCCTAAAGTATCATACGAATTGCAATTAAAATAATAATAATAATTTTGGGACGTAACATATCATACAAAATGGATGACGTAGTACACAAACTTTGGCTCGTGAACACCACTTTCAAAACTGCTGGCTGAAACTATACAGAAGTTGTGCAGAATTACTTAAATGCCAACCTCTGACAGCTCAGCCCGGACAAATGTCAAAGTTCATCCAATCACAAAGATGCATTACTCAAATGGATGAGTGAGGTGGGAAAGACTGGATGTAAACACAGGGCTTGATATTACTGAATGTTTCAATCCATATGATTATTGAGGCTATTCTACAATGTAGTGATTACAATCCATCATATCAATATTTCCCCACTATACCAAATACAAAATGGCCTCCTTTTTTCAAACCTGGCCCAGAGATATTTTGAGAGGTAAACATTTGCATGGCTCAAAAGTCCAAACTGCAGACAAAAGCAACTCAGTAATTCTGACAGATGTCCCAGCAGCAGTAAAGGGCACGGAACCATCTGGAGGCAAGAGGGCCACGCTGCAGCCCAGGGCGCCACCCCGCCTCAGGCACCTCTACCAGCTGGCCCTGACCCCTCCGTCAGACCACAGGACAGCTCTTTCCTCTCATCCATACCGCTTCATTTCTCTTGCCCTCTGATTCTATCACTCTCTTCCTGTCTTTGTCTGTTTCTCTCTTTCGTTGTCTCTCTCGCACGGTCTCTTGCTCTCTCACATTCTCTTGCACTGTCTCCGTCTGTGTGCATGGAGCAGAGTAATGTCGGCATCACTCAACAAAGGTGTGAAAGAAATCAAACACTGAGCTCACCCACATCAAGTGAGTCACAGCACATGATGCACAGAGTCGCTGTCCTCAGTCCTGTCATCTGCTCAACAACTCAACTCAAGAATAGAAGCAGTTTGTTGGGTCCTATAACATATGATATATTGAACATGCATGGAAGGGAAAAAAATATCATACTCTACACATTGGCTAGATTAGCAACTGAGAATTGAATCATCAAGCATTTTGTTCCAAGTCGCATGTATATTGATCTGTCTCTCTCTCATTTCAATTGAAGGGCTTTATTGGCATGGGAAACATATGTTTACATTGCCAATGCAAGTGAAATAGATAATAAACCAAAATTGACAGTAAACAATACAATCCCAAAAGTTCCAAAATAAAATACATTTCAAATGTCATATTATGTCTCTATACAGTGTTGTAATGATGTGCAAATAGTTAAAGTACAAAAGGGAAAATAAATGCCCTTTTCTTGGGGCAACAGGTCACACATCTTGCTGCTGTGATGCACACTGTGGTATTTCACCCAGTAGATATGGGCGTTTATCCAAATTGAATTTGTGGGTCTGTGTAATCTGAGGGAAATATGTGTCTCTAAATGGTTGTACATTTGGCAGGAGGTTAGGAAGTGCAGCTCCGTTTCCACCTCATTTTGTGGGTAGTGTGCACATAGCCTGTCTTCTCTTGAGAGCCAGGTCTGCCTTGGGCGGCCTTTCATAATAGCAAGGCTATGCTCACTGAGTCTGTACATAGTCAAAGCTTTCCTTAATTTGGGGTCAGTCACAGTGGTCAAGCATTCTGTTTAACTCTCTGTTTGTCCCAAATAGCATTTAGTTTGCTCTGTTTTATTTGTCAATTATTTCCAATGTGTCAAGTAATTATCTTTTTGTTTTCTCATGATTTGGTTGGGTCTAATTGTGTTGCTGTCCTGGAGCTCTGTGGGGTCTGTTTGTGTTTGTGAACAGAGCACCAGTACCAGCTTGCTTAGCATTTCTCTGTAGGTGATGGATTTGTTATGGACGGTTTGGGAATCGCTTCCTTTTAGGTGGTTGTAGAATTTAACGGGTCTTTTCTGGATTTTGATCATTAGCGGCATAATTCTGCTCTGCATGCATTATTTGGTGTTTTAGTTTGTTCACCGAGCATATTTTTGCAGACATTTGTGCAGAATTCTGCATGCAGAGTCTCGGTTTGGTGTTTGTCCCATATTGTGAATTCTTGGTTGGTGAGCGGACCCTAGACCTCACAACCTTAAAGGGCAATGGGTTCTATAACTGATCCAAGTATTTTTAGCCAGATCCTAATTGGTATGTCACATTGTATGTTCCTTTTGATGGCATAGAAGGCCCTTCTCTCTTTCTCAATTTCAATTTAAGGGATTTATTGACTTGGGAAACATATGTTAACATATCTCTCTCTGTGTTTCTTTCTCTCTCTCTCTCTCTCTGTGTTTTTCTTTGTGCCTCTCTCTAGAATCGGCCGTCTCTTCGATGGCACAGAGCCCATAGTATTGGACAGTCTGAAGCAGCACTACTTCATTGACAGAGACGGACACATGTTCCGCTACATCCTCAACTTCCTCAGGACTTCCAAGCTCCTCATCCCAGACGACTTCAAAGTGAGTGTCTGACTGTCCCCTCTACTGTAGCGTCCAATCATCGGGTCAAACCCCAGAGCACTAGTATATAGAGAGTGTATGGCTCTAGTCAGTATTGGTGCGAAAAGCGGATATATATATTTTTTTGCGTGGCCAAGCCTGAACACCGGGGGAATTATATTGTGTACTCTCCATTGACGCTTCCAGCATGTTAGTGAAGTAAAATAAAAACCAGCAAACATGCTGGCCACATTACAGGGTCTGTAGACTTTAAGTCAGTGCTTACCCCTATATTTGTGTGTGCCGTGCAACTGGCGATCCGTGTGTCCAAAAGAGTGCAGCTGATCCTCACTGTATGTGACACGTTTGCATTCCATTTGCTTGTTTTTTATGTATCGTTTAGCCCTTAATTACAAACTTGGCCCGAGAGAAAATAAATGACATTATCTGATGGACTGTCCAAACACAGTGGGACTCAATCAGAGGGGAAGTACGTCAGCTAATATAAGCAAAGACAAAAGACAGGCCCAAGTTCAGACCCAGGCTAAATTCACCCTGACAGACATGCAGATGTGAGACTGAGTCTGAGAAAATTAGAAAGTGTGATTAAGCCCCGCTGCCTTTTGGGAAAGATACACCCCCCCTTGTTGGGGTTTCTGGTAGACCTAGATGTTGAATAGGGATTAGTCTTGCTCTGAATTTGTATTGTAATGCAGTGAATTGTTGTGGTGGATGGGACTCACCCAGAATCCCCGTGGTTTGAGTGATCACACTTTGGCTGGGTCTCAGGAGATTTAACCAGCTTCCTTTCCTCATGAATAGTATTGGGATTTAGAAGTAGAGGTGTTGAGAGCCCATCCACTTTCACCCAGACAGGGAAATTCTATTGAGATGCTGCGCTTGTGTCAACTTGCCCTATCCTGACAGACCTGGTCTCTTTGCTGTCCCCATGTAGGACTATAGCCTGCTGTACGAGGAGGCCCGGTACTTCCAGTTGCAGCCCTTGCTGGCTGAGCTGGAGCACTGGCGCCAGGATCGCGACCTGGCCAGGGTGTCACGCCCCTGTGAGTGCCTGGTGGTACGCGTGGCGCCGGACCTGGGAGAGAGGATAACGCTGAGCGGAGATAAGGTCCTCATCGAGGACGTGTTCCCGGAGATCGGAGACGTCATGTGCAACTCGGTCAATGCCGGCTGGAACCACGACTCCACACACGTCATCCGCTTCCCGCTCAATGGATACTGTCATCTCAACTCTGTCCAGGTGAGGACACACACACTGTGGTTAGTCTCTGGGGGCACTGTATGTTCACCAGATATGAATGTTCTATAGAAGGCTAGATGCAAATGTTCCTCGGTTATGATGAAACCATTGCCTCAGTCAGAGAGGCATCCATAAATGAAAGCACAGAACCATTATTATTAAAAATGTTGGACGTTTATCCATTCTTACTGTATATTGCAGAAAGCCTTTCTCACATACATGCACACCAACAAACCACTCTCAAGTGTATGTGGGGGGAGAGAGCTACACTGCATTCCCTGGCAGGTTGTCCTGAGGCAGGGCCCATAATCCTGTTTGGTTATTAAAGCACGCCGGAGGAGGGTGCTGTATCTGGGCCTAATGGAGGCAGGGTGGGGTGGCGGGGGAGACTGCCAGCATTGGGGGGACCTTTGTAGTTCTGGCAGGGGCTTCGGCCCGGGGCTGGGGGGAGAGGGGGGCTTGCTGAGCTAATTGGCAAATAGCGGGAGAGAAAGGCCCTACTACCCCCTGGGGTCTCTGATGGAATGTGATCCTGCTGCCCTCCGGGCACGTCTGTAGATGTCTGCAAGGCTGTGGGATCAGGGACAAATCCACACACAGCGAGAGATACAGACACACTCACACACACACAGAGAGAGAGACAGACACACACTCACACACAGAGAGAGAGACAGACACACACTCACACACAGAGAGAGAGACAGACACACACAGAGAGCGAGAGAGACACACACTCACACAGAGAGAGCGAGACAGACACACGCACACACACAGAGAGAGACAGACACACTCACACATGTAAGCAGTCAAAGATAATAAGTCAGGTAGTGAGAATGAGAGGCTCTTGGTTTTGGGTAAGAAGGGATGGATGTCTCCTTTCTTCTTATTTATTCCCCTTAATTCATCTGTGTATTTTGTCATTATTTTACTATATAATCTGTTCTTCTCTGTTCATTCAACCCTGATGCCACTTTTTCTTGTGCTCGACAAAGGCGCATGTTGTCATTGAGTTTGTTTCTAGCTACGTTCTACTTCCTACTGTGATTGATCTGCTAAGAGCATTGCGCCTCTGTGAACACCGATTTTCAAAATCTCCTCCCTCTCTTCAGGATAGCTAAACGTCCTCTGTGTGTACCATCTAAAAACCGTATTAACAATGTTACCTCAACACTCTTTCTCTCTCCGTGTGTCCACCAGGTGTTGGAGCGTCTGCAGCAGCGTGGCTTTGAGATCGCCGGCTCCTGCGGTGGAGGCGTCGACTCTTCCCAGTTCAGCGAGTACGTCCTGAGGAGGGAACTGAGGAGGGCGGGCCAGCGAGGAGGGCCCAACTCAAACAGGATAAAACAGGAGCAGCTGGAATAGAGACCTCCCAGAAACTGGGGGGCGCTAGACTCTTTTTCGGTGGCAGCCAAGCCCTCAACGGGACGCAGCAGAGCTCTGTGGACTCTGAGGCCATTCTTGCGAACATTAGAATAAGTTTACACTTTTTCTCAGTCTCATAATGCGCATCAGCTAATTAGAATCATTGACGAAGTTGCACATGTTCAAATGCTACATATTAGCTTTTCCCATCAGAGAACCTGACCTCTGCTGACCTAGCCCGGCTGGCAGGGATTGTTTCTTCTAACAAATTCTGCATCAGCCTATCAAAGAGCTTACTATCCACCAACCAATGGCACCAAGGGGGCTCCCGAGTGGCGCAGTGGTCTAAGACACTGCATCTCAGTACAAGAGGCGTCACTGCGGTTTGAATCCGGTTTGAATCCAGGCTGCATCACATCCGGCCGTGATTGGGAGTTCCATAGGGCGGCGAACATTTGGCCCAGCATCGTCCGGGGTAGGCCGTCATTGTAAATAAAACATTTGTTCTTAACTGACTTGTCTAGTTAAATTAAGGTAAATACTTCAAATATGTCAACTTGGACACCAGAGGGATATTTTTAAAACTCTGAGGTTTACTTTTGTTCCTCTTGGTCTGTCAAGTGTGGAGTGGCAATATTACATGATAGGCTACTAGCTAGGTTATCTGATGGGAACAGGTAACATATAGTGTTTGATCACGTGCAACTATGTCAACGATTTGAATTTGCTGATGCGCATTTTGAGCCCGAGGGGAAAATGTAAACTTAAAAATATTCTAATGTTCGCAAGTATGGCACCGTGCAGCGCGTAATCTTTTTGTTTCTTTGTCGGTATGTTTTTTACAACTTGAGAAGAACCACTGAGAAAGAGAGAAAATAAGGTGTGACGGGAGATGATGTTGTTGTTGCCGTAAGAGATGCAGAACATTTGAGTTTCTATCTCAAGGACATTTGTGAATGTTCAAGCCCCCCCCCCCCCCAATGAGAGAGATCATATTTTCGCAGGGTCCCCAAGTAAAGTTTGTTTTAAAACTTTGAACCTACGGTTAGATATGATCAAGACCACACAAAATGTTAATGGTTTGGCTGCACATGTAGTGCAAGGCCTCTCACCAGAGATATGTCGTTTTTCATTTACCCGCCTCCATAAAGTCACATTTTTCTGCCAAACTGTAAAAAGGTCACTGTAATATGTTGCAGGATCTCAGTTCACATAAACACCATTATTTTGAACTGAATATGATACATTCTTCTCCACACTCTTATTCACACAGGATGTTAAGTATTGTGATACATGCAAATTAAGTGTTTTTTATCGAAGTTAGCTTATTGGATTTAATGCTATGAAATATAGTTCACAGTATTATCAAGATTTTGTGTCATAGACCATTTTATACTCACTACATGAAAATGATTAAGTCAATTCTAAGAAATGGCACGGAATTGCCTCTTTGTTAGGGGACTAAGACTAGAGAACAGAGGTGATTTAATTTAGAGGGTCACAAGATCCCCTTGTGACATACTGTTAATGAGATTTGCCATTGTATGTGTTTTGAGTTTTTTTTTTATGTTGAAATGGTCACCTTTTTAAACTGAATAATGTTGCCTCATTAATGACTGAATAGGTGAGGCTATTATTATAAGACCCACATTTAAGAATTACTCTTAGGATATATTAATGATATGAAGTTTATCATAAACTATTTCTAACGTGATCTACCTACGCTCCCTAGATTTGAGTAAAGAGGAATGTAGCACTAAAATGTGAAATAAATCTTCAACCAAAGTTGCACCAATGACTGACCATTGACTGTTCTGGTGCTGGGGAGTTGCTGGTTATCACTGCACATCATATCATGCAATATGCTGGTGTTGGTTCTTGTTGTGTGCAATCTTTAATGTATGTTCAACACCAGCAGGTGAACAAAAATCTATTTTCGCTTCGTATTACATACATTTTACACGGAATGTTTAGTTGTAGATATACAGTATTAAGTCAATTTCACCCTTCCATTCTCCAATGCTTTCTCTCGGTCCTCCTCTGCCATCTCTCCCTTTCACTACTGTGTCATTTTCTGTGTACTTGGTGCTGGCTATAGGCACATAGACAGACCACGTGTTACATCCGTCATGGTATTGTAAGAGTTAGAAAGTTAAAACTTTGCTTTGCGTCAGACTCTGAAGCAGCACCTCCAAGAATGTGTTTTGGGTAGATTGGTTCTATTGTGGATTTTTTACTTGGTTATATTGACTAGAGCCGACTGCTTCACACAAGTCCTGTCAGTTGTGTTTCCACATATCCCTCCAGGACCACAACACAAAGTGAAATCCCACACAGAGTGCTGTCGCACGGTGCTGTCGTACTTCATCCCTCTTGGAAAAATCTCCACTTAATACTCTTTTCTAGCCCTGTTGGTCCAGATTCTCTTCTGACTGACTGTTATAGGTTAGAGGCAATTCTGTGACTTGCTCCTATTGTGCAACGCATGCTGCTCACAGGCTTTCAACTCTTGTTAGTATTTTGCAGGTTTGTTTAATAAATTGCAATTGTAGTATTTAGGGAAATTGCCAGTATCACATAAATACCACCATACATCCCAAGTTTACTTCACAAATTCAGTTTTGCTCCATAAGTAACCATTGACAATGAGGGTACTTGTATCTAAACCATGTTAAGTCTACCAAAAGTGTTGTGGTGGAAGCTGAATGAATGCTGCAATTTCTGATGCAAAATTACAGTTTGTGAAATTCCACTTCAGAAATCTATTCTAAGCTAGCAGGGGTACCTTTTCTGCACCCCTATGTGATTTTTAAGTTTGCAACTGTAGGGCATTGGCATCAGTAATGATACCCTGTCCAGCCTTATCTCTTCATTTCCTGAATTCACTCAGAGTTGAAAAGGAATCGCAGATTGCCTCCTCTCAGGACACTGCCTGTTGGAGGAAGAAGATGAATGGTACTAAGAAGCAAGACTGGTGTCTCCTCTCTCTGTGATCATGTCTCTCTCTCTCTAGTGATTACTCCCAGTCATCAAAAGAAGGGCAGTGTGGCTAGTAGAGACTCCTCGAAGGGCTCTGGTCCTCCCTAGGCCTTGCTTACTCACCACTAGTAAAAGTCAGTGTAAGGACTCTCGCCTTGCTTACAGTAGCCGTTAATACAAGCCACTGTGACGGGCTGCTAATGAGTGCCCTGGCATACTGTATCGAACTAATGAGAAACTGTATGTTTGTCTAACTAACTTCTTCTCTCATAGGTGCCTTAAACCTGTATTGGAGAAGGAAAAAATCTTGGGGGCTTTTTAAGCCGGTGCGATGGTAATTACAAACGTTACACTTAGTCCTCACTTAAACGACAGAAAAACACATTGAATAGTATTGAGAGGAGACATCACTACATCTGAAAGATTGAATACGAGACCCATACATGTCCCTTAATTTTCAAGATAAAGTTTAAAGTATTTTGTTATATTTTAAATCCCTTTGATGTGACCAGCCTTTGTACATCCATCGGGACGCCAATGCCTTGGTTCAGTTCAGTAATAACTTGTCTTATGGTGTTCTAGTAACAACCACCTTGCCAAACCTCAACCCCAGAGCCATCAGTCTCCCAGTTGAGCGTCTACTAATACAGTATCTGTGACAGCACTCCAAGTGGAGGCCGAGGAGTACTACTACTGATCACGAACACGCTGAGCTCTTTATTGTTTTATTTATCAGTCTAGCCTTGAGTTATGGTGCGCTTGCAGTGAGGAATTTTAGGCTGGACTGTGATCGCTGCGGGCCCCTTGGCATCCACTGTACACTGAGAGGGAATCGGTTCTATTCCACACAAAATGTAAAAGAGGAACATGAGATTGGGAAACAGCTCCAAATTCAACTCTTGCCTGTGTGTGGCTCAGGGCATAGAAAAGCTGTGAAGATTCAAGGTTGCGGGAACATATTAGAGTAGTTTTTTTTGTCTTCATTTTTATGGTTTCTCAAATCTACCCATATGTATGCTACATGTTATACTCACTCACCTCTCATTCTGACACACACTAAATAGCAGGTGTATTGCTGGATTATAATGAATTGGAATGTTCACTTTGTCTCGTCCCAGTAGTGAAATCCGACCACCAGAGAGCTTGACCATAGATATTATAGGTGCCTCTCTCTTTTCTCTCAAACCACTATTGAAAAAGCCTCGAGGCCTTTTAAGCCACCGAGATAATGACAAACATATCCTTTGGCAAAAAACACCAGCAAGCCTTTCTCTCAAACACACTCACGCATGCACACGGTCTTGTTTTTAGAACCTTGTGGGGACACAATTGATTCCCATTCAAAATCCTATTTTCCCTAACCCTAACTCCTAACCTTTAACCCTGATTCTAACCCTAACCCTAAACCCCCTAAAATAGCCTTTTTCCATGTGGGGAATAATTGTTTTGCTTGTTTATTCTTGTGGGGACTTCTGGTATAGTTAAACCTGTCCACACACGCACACCTTCACTCACTCTCTCACACTCATTTACTCACTCCATTTCCTCTCTCAGTTGAGAGTTAATAAGAGCTATACCCTGCCATTGATTAAAAGGTCTAAACCGAACTTCATTGCTCACCAGCCCTCTACTCCTCACCCCTACCTTCCTGTCATCCACATGGGCAGACCTGCATGTTAGGAGTAGTGTTGTAATGATTCGGGAAAGCTTGCCATTCGGGGGCCTCCCATCCATCATTGTGGTAAGGCCAGGGGCTTTATTATAATACAGAGGACAGACGTGCACTGGGGCTATGTGGGACACAATAGAGGTCTTTCAACAGACCTATAAATACATGATCTGTCAGAGCCGCTGTCCTGGGGGCACTCTCAGCCAGGCTCCAGCCCTCCGGTCGGCCATCACTTATGCTAAGATATGCGCTATCCCCCGGGGCTGAGGCTAAGGCTCAGTTCATTTCAGCCCCTCATCAACCATAAAGTGCATTCTACCTCCAGCCATGAGAATAAATAAGAACAAGATGGAAAAAAGTGATTCATTATGATGGAGGAGAGTAGTGAAACCTTAACAAAACAAACAAATGGAGGAGTAGGAACTGAAAACAGAAATGGAATTGAGCCTTTAAGTAGCGTCCAAAGAGTATTATAGTATGTTGAGTTTCCTAACCAATAAAGTGGTTTGCTTACGGAAGACTGAGAATGTGAAGACTAAGACACCAGATAGGAAGACATGGCTTGTAGACCTTACCGTTAGCTTATCATTGAAAGATGTGTTCAAGACTGAAGACATATTTCTGCACCTGCTACTGTGTATCACCTGGGGGGCAGTCACGTGTTGGAATAATGAACAGGTGTACATTTTAACCCTATTTGCTATCTATCTGTTCCTAATATATTAAAATGTTATTCCCACTCATGGGTGGCAGATTATGATTATGTCCAGCATGTGGTGAGTGGACAGAAACTCACACTGCTTAACACAACAACAGTGATAGCCTGACTGACCAGGTATGTGGTGTATTCACAATCTCAGCTCTAACGTTGTTAATTAGCCCAGGGACTGTGTTGGTTTTGAACTGTCAACCACGCTGATGTGACCCAACCATGTGACACTAACCTCACACCATATCTGCAGCTCATGCCTTACCCACTTCACTCTGTAGTCTGTGCCTCGACATTTAAACCCCCAAATCTTACCCGTTCCCCTCCAAACACCACACCCACTCCTCTCCATACACTTGACAGCAGAGCCAGGTAGAGGGATGACATTGGCTGGCATTGGACGGATGTTGGTTTACCCCCACATCTCCTTCACCCCCTTACCCTCTCTTCCTTCTCTCCCATCTCCCTCCCTCTTCTCCTTCCCCTTCCCCCAGATTTCTCCCCACCCCAGCTGCCTCCCCCTGGCCTAGCCTCCAGCCTCCAGGAGGCTTCCCTGCCTCCCTCTCTGTCCCCCTGTAGCCAAGAAGGAAAAGCAGGCAGAGGAAGAAAATAAAACTTCAGGCACACCATGCAAGGCCATCTGGGTAATCTTGTTTAAAAGTCTTGAGGTGATCGTTGAAATATACAGCAAAAAAAATACATCAGACCTCATTTCCATACATACCAGCCTCAAGGAGACTAAATTTAATAAACCAAGAATTTAAAAAATAATTACACTAAAACCAATACAGAATATTCAACATTAGTTGCATTTTGTTCCTTGTAATCCTCCCTGCATGCTCCCCAAACCTTGTGTATACTTTCTGATTTATTAAAGAAGAGAAGAACAGTTGGACAAACATGGAAGCTATTTGGACAAACTAACATACACTGCAAACACACACACCGAAATTCCGCCATGGGGGCTGAATGAAAGCAAATCAAACCGAAATCCAACACGTTAAAGTCAAATTGATTAGTAGAAAAATGCAAAACCGTCTTCAACTGGCATATCCCACAGTCATAAAATGTTAATTTGCCACTTTATAGCTGAAAGCTAAATTCTGCTTATATAAACCTTTAAACACTCTGCATTTCTAAAATGTGCCTTAATTTAATGAAGTAAACACCGGCACAAAACAATAAATGCCCCAATTAAAGAACAGGCATGAAGAGAAGTGTCTATTTCCTGTTACGCCCCTGCGGTCATAATGTACCCAAGCGTGTCAGTGCATTTACTCACATGCAGGAGCATATGCATCATATGTAGCTCGTAAACATCATGCCTCCTGTTTCACATTAGCATATGTGCCTTGTTTGCAATGTAGGTTATCTGGTGTTAGATCCAGGTTATATGTTTGTGAGAATATGGTGTGTGTGTGTTTGTGTGTGTGTGTGCGTGCGTGCGTGCTTACGTGCTTACGTGCGTGCGTGCTTACGTACGTGCATGTGTTTAACAAACAAAAATTTGAGGAACTGGGGACATTTTGTTGTCCCCACAATGCTATTTGTAGGGGGTTTAGGGTTAAGGTTATAGTTAGTGTTAGAATTAGGTTTAGGAGCTAGGATTAGTTTTAGGGTTAAGGTTAAGTTTTTGGGTTAGGGTTGGGGTTAGGGAAAATAGTATTTTGAATGGGACTGAATTGTGTGTGGCATTGTGGTTTTGCTGTTGATCTATAAGTGTGTAACTAAAATAGAAATATTCTACGCATCTACACATTTATGTATGTGTACGGATCTACATAGCATGTGTACTGCACATGTCCATTATGAGTGTGTATGGGTACGATCTGCCTTCCTCTCTTCCTCCGTTCTCCCTGCTCCTCCGTCTGTATGTCATCTTTAGGCCTGCCTGCCTGCCTCCGTGCCTCGCACCCCTGGGGGGCATCTCCCATCAGGCTTGATGTGTTCCAAAGTATCCCAAAAGACCTAATGTGATCTGAGTGGCTGACGGGTCTGTCCCTGCTGCCTGCTGTCTTTTCTCCTCCCCGCATTGCACTGCGCTACGGAACACACACACATACCAAGAAACACACAGATGCACACAAACATGCACGAATGCATGAAGGCACACACACACACACATGTAGAAACACACACGCATGTAGAAACACTGACGTCTACACATCCTGTTGAGAGCCCAATCAAAATATTAGCATTTTATCTGCTTTGATATTAATTGATTTGCACTAAGGAGCCATACATCTCACTGCTGTGATGAAGTGAGGCATGATACTGTAACTCTACTTCATCCCTTAGTTCTATGAATCAATCTAATACTTTTGTCTTGGGCATTGGAATTGGACCTCCAGAGTTTTGAATGCATATGATTATGGCTGCTTTTGTGCGCACTGGTGTATCAGTGAAAGAGTCTAAATGTATGTGTGTCTGTGAACACGGAGTGGAGAAAAACAATGCCTTCCTGGTTCAGTAGCCCTGTCACACACAGAGAGGAGCCTGAGGGAATACACAGAGACAGAGGGAGTGGGGGTTGGATACCATGAGACGAGGGCATCAAAATGGGGCTTAGCAACACAGAGATATACCAACTGGAAGCGTGTGTGTTCGTGTGGCGCGTGTGTGCGGATAATCTATTGCATCCAATGGAAGAAACACTGCCTGCAGGTCTAACTATGGGCTGTGCCGATTAGGACTGGTCTGATATCTCAATCACCAATCAGAGATGCTGGGACACTCCTGTTGCATCTAACAGGGATAGTCTTTGGACCAAAAATATACGACTCAAAGCTTATATGGTCACAATTGGTCCAACCATCATCAATATCTGAAAGACAAAGATAGTCAAGCTTTCAAATACAAGATCAACGTCAGTGAAAAGGCTTGGCACTTTAAAATATGGTCTAAATATGGTCCAACCATCATCAATAGCTGAAAGACAAAGATAGTCAAGCTTTTAAATACAAGATCAACGTCAGTGAAAAGGCTTGGCACTTTAATTAAAAGACAGAGGGGATTTTTATTGATATTTGGCCACATACTTTAGGCGCCAGTCTATAACGCCTAAAGTACACAGTAATGTTTTCTTGATCAATGATTAACTCTCCTAGTTCAGATCTTAGATCACTCTGGCAACATATCTGCCGGTGGTCTTCAGTTAGCTGCGTTTCTATAGGTCATAATGAAGCTCAGCAGGGAGGAATGACTGCTGAAATGGTTATGTGGAGGAGGAGAGGGAGGAGTGGGATCTAGAGGTGACAGGTATTACCCAGTTTTATCCTGCCCGTTCAAGCAGAAAGAGAGAACATCTACTTCAGCTCAGTAAAAGGTACAAACTGTAGTTGTTTTCGTTCGGCAATTTGGTCCCTGTGACAAGCCTTAAAGTGGTGGCTGTGTGAATAATGTTGTGTTTATTCCACTTAAGTTGATCTACGATGTTGGATTATGATGATGATGACTCTACATAAGCTCAGGGTTGATCATTTCTGACATAGTGGTCTGACACATTGTCCGCCCAGCCGCAAACCCTTCCCTCTGTGACCCAAGTCTAACAAAATGGGTGCCATTTTGGAACGCAAAGGTGACCCTGAAGTTGTTCCTGACTCTACAGACCGGTCTCCTGTCCAACTGAGAGGTAGGGGAGGGAGGTGGGGTGGAAGGGTTCTGAGGAAGGGGGGCAGAAAGGTCAGGGGAGGTCAGGAGTCACATGACCACCCTAGGGGCTTGAGAAGGGGGCAGTGACGAGAGCGAGAGAGTGTAATATTTACTGTTAATTTTGATTGTTTATTTCACTTTTGTTTTATCTATTTCACTTGTTTTGGCAATGTAAACATACAGTATGTTTCCCATGCCAATAAAGCCCTTTGAATTGAAGAGAACGAGAGAGAGAGAGAGAGGCTGTGAGCCAGGCCCAGGGGTGAAAAGTAGGTCAGTGCCACAGGAAGTGGTGGAACGGAGAAGAGCCAGAGGCCTTAATGAAAACCGATTGCCTGAGGCTGTCCCCTCCCTGCAGCCCAACAGCCACGAAAGGCAGGCTAACTCTTCACAGTCCATAAAGGGTAACGAATGCTGGAAGGGAAAGTAGCGGTCATTTTCACAATGGCCCATTCCGAAGCCTAGCCACGGGCTATCTTAGTTATGAGGTAAACAAGTCTAACAAGTAAAAACATGTACAGTATATCTTTTAAAAAATAAACTACCTTTCAAAAATACAAATTAAGTCATCTTTAGAGATTCCTCACTCAAAAGGACACCGACTGCATACACTGGGCATTATTAAAAGACTATTGAATTGTTTAAATTATTGTCTACCTATTGTCTACCTTTTTCAGTTGAATTAACTGAATGAATCTTGATCTTGAATTCAAAAAACCATGTAACCCACCAATGCATCCTAAATCGATTTATTAATAAAGTTTGTTAAAAAATAGAATCTAATTGAGGTGTGAGGCGGGAAACACGTTTGAAAATAAACATTGAGTAACTCATTAAATTAAGAAAATTATAAGAATAATGAGCCGGAGCGCTGCCTGGGTAGAGAAATCTCATTAGCAGGTTTTTCAATTCCCCTCTTTCAATACATTTGTTAGAAGTGCCAGAGAGCGCTCAATTATCACCCACCCTTTCACCTCCGAGACATGTGGGTGACGAGAGGCCCCAGAGGACCCTGGCTGCAGGCTGCGGCCAGCCAGGCCCCCATTCACAGCTCATAGGGCAGGGCGGCTCCAGACTGCAGTGGAGGACACACTGACTCCACTCCACTCCACACTCCACTCTGAGGTATGAACATACTGACCATGTGTTTAATACTGCCAACACCCTGGTCTAGAGCTGCCGGGCTGCTTAGTCAATAACGTGAACATTAACAGACTCACACCAACATGTTTCCCACCTCGCGCCTCGATTAGATAAAACATTTTTACGAACTTTATTAATAAACCGATTTAGGATGCATTGGTGGGTAGAGAAATGGCGCCGGAGGGGATGGCTGCCGTTTTATGGGCTCTTAACCAACCATACTATTTTGTTTGTTTTTTCGCATTCTTTGTAACTTATTTTGTACATAATGTTGCTGCTACCATCTCTAATGACCGAAAAGAGCTTCTGGAAATTAGAACAGCAATTACTCACCTTGAATTGGACGAATAATTTTTCTTTAATGAAACCCGAACAGACACACGGACATGCCCTCATCCACATCATTCGCAGGAGAAAGAGACAGAGGTTTTTACGGAAGTAGATCAGGGTGCCTTGTAAGGATCCGGCGACGAGTGGCTAATCAGCTTTTAACATCGGTACTATTGGCATACAATCGCTGGATAATAAAGTGGACGAACTACAAGCACGTATATCCTACCAACGAGACATTAAAAACTGTCATATCTTAAGTTTTACTGAGACGTGGCTGAATGACAACATAAATAGCATACAGCTGGCGGGTTATACACTGTATCGGCAGGATAGAACAGCAGCCTCTGGTAAGTCAAGGGGTAGCGGTCTATGTATATTTGTAAACAACAGCTGGTGCACGATATCTAAGGAAGTGTCAAGGTTTTGCTCCCCTGAGGTAGTGTGTTCTAACGCTTATCATGAGATACTCTATCTACCTAGAGAGTTTTCATCTATATTCTTCGTAGCTGTCTATTTACCACCACAAACCGATGGTGGCACTAAGACCGCACTCAATGAGCTGTATACGGCCATAAGCAAAAAGGAAAACTCTCCTCCAGAGGCGGCGCTCCTAGTGGCTGGGGGCTTTAATGCAGGGAAACTTAAATCTGTTTTACCTCCTTTCTACCAGCATGTTAAATGTGCAACCAGAGGGGAAAAAACTCTAGACCACCTTTACTCCACACACAGAGATGCATACAAAGCTCTCCCTCGCCCTCCATTTGTCAAATTTGACCATAATTCTATCCTCCTGATTCCTGCTTACAAGCAAAAATTTAAGCAGGAAGCACCAGTGACTTGCTCAATAAAAAAGTGGTCAGATAAAGCGGATGCTCAGCTACAGGATTGTTTTGCTAGCACAGACTGGAATATGATCCGGGATTCTTCCGATGACATTGACATCACATCAGTTACTGTCTTCATCAAGAAGTGCATCGATGACGTTGTCCCCACAGTGACCGTACGTACATACCTCAACCAGAAGCCATGGATTACAGGCAACATCCACACTGAGCTAAAGGGTAGAGCTGTTGCTTTTAAGGAGTGGAACTTTAACCCGGAAGCTTATAAGAAATCCTGCTATGCACTCCGACGAACCATCAAACAGGAAAAGCATCAATACAGGACTAAGATCGAATCGTACTATACCGGCTACAACGCTCATCGGATGTGTCAGGGCTTGCAAATTAGTATAGACTACAAAGGGAAACACAGCCGAGAGCTGCCCAGTGACACGAGCCTACCAGACGAGCTAAATTACTTCTATGCTCGCTTCGAGGCAAGTAACACTGAAACATGCATGAGAGCATCAGCTGTTCCGGACGACTGTGTGATCATGCTCTCCGCAGCCAATGTGAGTAAGACCTTTAAACAGGTCAACATTCACAAGGCCGCAGGGCCAGACGAATACCAGGACGTGTACTCCGAGCATGCGCTGACCAACTGGCAAGTGACTTCACTGACATTTTCAACCTCTCCCTGTCTGAGTCTGTATTACCAAAATGTTTCAAGCAGACCACCATAGTCCCTGTGCCCAAGAATACAAAGGTAACCTGCCTAAATGACTACCGACCCGTAGCACTCATGTCCATAGCCATGAAGTGCTTTGAAAGGCTGGTCATGGGTCACATCAACACCATTATTCCAGAAACCCTAGTGCCACTCCAATTTGTATACTACCCCAACAGATCCACAGATGATGCAATCTCTATCACACTGCCCTTTCACACCTGGACAAAAGGAACACCTACATGAGAATGCTATTCATTGACTACAGCTCAACGTTCAACACCATAGTGGCCTCAAAGATCATCACTAAGCTATGTACCCTGGGACTAAACACCTCCCTCTGCAACTGGATCCTGGACTTCCTGACAGGCTGCCCCCAGGTGGTAAAGATAGGTAACAACACATCCGCCACGCTGATCCTCAACATGGGGGCATCTCAGGGGTGCGTGCTTAGTCCCCTACTGTATTCCCTGTTCACTCATGACTCCACGGCCAGGCACAACTCCAACACCATCATTAAGTTTGCCAATGACACAACAGTGGTAGGCCTGATCACCGACAACGACGAGACAGCATATAGGGAGGAGGTAAGAGACCTGACCGTGTGGTGCAAGGACAACAACCTCTCCCTCAATGTGATCAAGACAACATAGATGATTGTGGACTACAGAAAAAGGAGGACTGAGCACATCCTCATTCTCATTGACGGGAATGCAGTGGAGCAGGTTGAGAGCTTCAAATTCCTTGGCGTCCACATCACCAACAAACTAACATGGTCCAAGCACACCAAGACAGTAGTGAAGAGGGCACAACAAAACCTATTCCCCCTCAGGAGACTGAAAAGATTTGGCATGGGTCCTCAGAGCCTCAAAAGGTTCTACAGCTGCACCATCGAGAACATTCTGATGGGTTGTATCACTGCCTGGTATGGCAACTGCTCGGCCTCCGACCACAAGGCACTACAGACGGTAGTGCGTACAGCACAGTACACCACTGGGGCCAAGCTTCCTGCCATCCAGGACCTCTATACCAGGCGGTGTCAGAGAAAGGCCCTAAAAATTGTCAACGACTCCAGCCACCCTAGTCATAGACTGTTCTCTCTTCTACCACATGGCAAGTGATACTGAAGCGCCAAATCTAGGTCCAAGAGGCTTCTAAACAGCTTCTACCCCCAAGCCGTAAGACTCCTGAACATCTTATCAAATGGCTACCCTGACTATTTGCCATGCCCCCTCTTTTACGCTGCTGCTACTCTCTGTTATTATCTATGCATAGTCACTTTAATAACGCTACCTACATGTACATATTACCTCAATTACCTCGACTAACCGGTGCCGTTGACTCTGTACCGGTACCTCCTGTATATTGCCTCGCTATTGTTATTTTATTGCTGCTCTTTAATTATTTGTTACTTTTATTTATTTTTTATATATATATTTCTTTATACCACATGGTTGGTTAAGGGCTTGTAAGTAAGCATTTCACTGTAAGGTTGTATTCAGCGCATGTGACAAATACAATTTGATTTGATTTGATACAGTGCCTTAAGAAAATATTTACACCCCTTTCCACATGGTCTTGTGTTACTGCCTGAATTTTGAAATTGTTTAATTTAATGAATCTACACACAATACCACATCATATCAAAGTGGAATTATGTTTTTGGAATTTTTTACAAATGAATTAAATATGAAAAGCGGGAATGAGTCAATAAGTATTCAACCCATGTGTTATGGCAAGCCTGAATAAATTCAGGAGTGAAAATGTGCTTATCAAGTCACATAATAAGTTGCATGGACTCATTATTTTTTGCAATAATAGTGTTAACATGATTTCTGAATGACTACCTCATCTCTGTACACCATACATACAAATATATGTAATGTCCCTCGGTCGAGCAGTGAATTTCAAACACAGATTCAACCATAAAGACCAGGGAGGTTTTCCAATGCCTCACAAAGAAGGGCACCTATTGGTAGTAGGGTAAAAGCAGACATTGATATCTAATTGCAAAAGGGGTTTCTAATGATCAATTAGCCTTTTGAAATTATACACTTGGATTAGCTAACACAACGTGCCATTGGAACACAGAAGTGATGGTTGATGATAATGGGCCTCTGTACGCCTATGTAGATATTCCATTAATAATCTGCCGTTTCCAGCTACAATAGTCATTTACAACATTAACAATGTCTACACTGTATTTCTGATCAATTTGATGTTATTTTAATGGACAAAAAATGTGCTTTTCTTTAAAAAACAAGGACATTTCTAAGTGACCACAAACTTTTGAACGGTAGTGTATGTAAATGAGATATTCATGTATTTAATTTTCCCACGAATTTGCAAAGATTTCTAAAAACATGTTTTCACTTTTCCATTATAGAGTATTGTGTGTAGATGGGTGAGAATATTTTTTTTAAATTCAGACTGTAACAACAAAATGTGGAATAAGTCAAGGTGTATGAATACATTCTGAAAGCACTGTACACATACAGGACTGTATTCGGGATTAATCTATCCAATCAAATGTATAAATTAGATAAACACAACATCATTATCTAACTGAGTTGTAAAAGACAAACCGAGTGCACGTTCTTCTCTTTCACTCTGTTTCTTTCCTTTCCTTCTTTCTTTAATGTGTTTCCAAACCTCCAATCGGGATGAGGCCTTGAGGCTCTATCCTTGGGCCAGAGCTTTGGAAGGCTGTGTTTGTTCTGGAAAGGTTCTCCGTGCCCTCCTCCCTCTCAAGACATGACAAAGTGCCTCCGGGAGGGTAGTGTGGGGGGGTGCAGCCCGGCCCACCTGGAGTGTCTCGTCTTCATCCAACCCCCCTGGTGGTGGCCCATGGCGCTGCGCAGAGATGGGTTTGGCTCTGCAGGGCTGCGGCTAAGGCAACTCCTTGGAAATACATCAACTCTCAACAATCCGGAGTCTCTGTCTTACTGATACCAGGCTTGCTCTCGCCTCTCCTCTTCTAATGGGTCTGTAGCTACAGAGCTGAGAGGTGGAACTGGAACTGTGATGTAGATCGACGACCACAAAGATGGAGGGCAACCATAAAGATGAAGGGCGACCACAAAGATGGAGGGCGACCACAAAGATGGAGGGCGACCACAAAGATGGAGGAAGACCACAAAGATGGAGGGCGACCACAAAGATGGAGGGCGACCACAAAGATGGAGGAAGACCACAAAGATGGAGGGCGACCACAAAGATGGAGGGCGACCACAAAGATGGAGGGCGACCACAAAGATGGAGGGCGACCACAAAGATGGAGGGCGACCACAAAGATGGAGGAAGACCACAAAGATGGAGGGCGACCACAAAGATGGAGGGCGACCACAAAGATGGAGGAAGACCACAAAGATGGAGGGCGACCACAAAGATGGAGGGCGACCACAAAGATGGAGGGCGACCACAAAGATGGAGGAAGACCACAAAGATGGAGGGCGACCACAAAGATGGAGGGCGACCACAAAGATGGAGACAGACAACAATGGTGGTGATATCAGTCACCAATCCCCAAATGAGGATGCTTATCATCCTGACTACACAACGCTGTCTGTATGGAGGCCTGTAGGAGCACAGGAAGAGAATTGTGCCCAGAAGGTTGTTAGTTCAACACCAGAGCAGAAATCATCATTGTGCCCTTGGGAAAGACCCTAATCCACAAACATGGGTATACACATGGAATAATAGCCAAAGATCAGAGAGGAATAAAAATGTAAATCAATAAACAGGGATATAAAGACACAGGGATCAAATAGAGCGTTGTTACTGATGTGGAACAATTGAGTGTATTTAAGCATGCAGCGAAACACATCTTATTTCCAACCTGAATGAGACAATTCCGCTTTAAAATCGGTATTCACAGATAAACACAGCCTTGTTTTCCAGATCCTAGCTGGGGGGGGGGAGAGTAGTCATTTCTTCTACGGACCCTCCAGCACAATGAAAGCAGCGCTCCATTTCCATCTCACTTTTGCATCTGCAGCCGACCAAACTGCAGCATCTGCCCTGTTTGTTTCATTTGTTTTGCATCGGATTGGCCTTTTGTGTGTTAGATGGGAAAAAAGGGGAAACAAATTTGTTAAAAATCCAGCTGTTGATAAAAAGTATTTTCATCCAGCCATTGTTTTTTCTTCTACTGCCTTTTATGAAAAGTTACACCGTAGATCATTGTTGATAATGTAGACTTGTACCTCTGAAGATAACTCACTCTTTTTTTCGCAGTCAAATCTTCTGAAATGAATGTGTTCATACCAGTTGAATAGTATTCAAGCCCAGGCACTCTCTATTTAAAACATGGATTAGAAACTGAGACAATAATCTCACAAGCCATGAGTAAACAGTACTGTTTCTTTGAGATTTTAAAGCTTGTTACAGTAAGAAGAGGACGTACACACACACACACACACACACACACACACACACACACACACACACACACACACACACACTACATGAAGTCAAAGTTTTAGTGCTTAGTTTTGATTCTCTTTCTTCATTAGCCGTGGGGCCTAGCTCCGGTTAGCTCCAGTATTAGGCTCAATTAGGACACGATCCAATTAGAGGTCTCCGCTCCCCTTGAGCAAGGAGAGGCAGGAAGAGGGAGACTGGGAGAAATGTATAAGTCGACAACATGCGGACATAGCCAACATAAACAAACTTACTTTGTTGATCTCTGCTGTTGCTGTGCAGTGGGTCCTCTGGGAGTCGAAGCCCTGCTAGTCTAAGCTACGAGATAAAACAAAATAAAAAAAAGCCCTGCGGTGAAACATGAACTCTGTGAACACAAGGGCTCCGACACCATGAAGGGAACGTCTGGGCCCAGAAAATGAAAAGCCCCCAGGCCTTTTCCATTTACAGCAAATCCAGCACTAGCTCCTAGCCAGGGTTAGTATCAGGCTCACAAAATGAACACTTACACTACAGGGGAACAAATGAGTAGCTCCTTTATTGTAATGTGTTTGTTAATATAAATATATGTCTGGTAATAGAAATATACCTTACTAGTGACAGGAAATCACTGCTGGAAATATAAAATCTGATGGAGGAAGGGAGAGAGAGAAAGAAAGAAGACAGAGAGTAGCAATTGACAATTCTAGCTGTGCACCCCTCTCTCATTATCCCAGCAGCATTGCCGTCCTGTATGTATGGTTGGAGGTGGTTGGTGGTGGCCATGTTGTGTGAGCTATTTGGGTTTGCCCTTGCCTTGGGCCTCCAGTGTTCCTCCCTCAGGCGGTGTATGGGGGAAATGGTCTGTGAGGGTAGGGTAAACCTTGACCTGCCTGCCAGGAGGCTGCAGCACACAGAATGAAATGAGCACAAACAAAGCAGGAAGGGAGGGATGAATAGAGAGAGGGAGGGGTAGAGAGACAGAGAGAGAGAGAGGGAGGGGTAGAGAGACAGAGACAGAGACAGAGACAGAGACAGAGACAGAGACAGAGACAGAGAGAGAGAGAGAGAGAGAGAGAGAGAGCTGGTAGGGTCATCCACCTAACTACCAGGTGTGAAACAGGGATGAGACTCGGGGGGTATGTTAATATGGTATAGAACAGACCAAACCCACTCTATAAAATGTATGAAAACAGGAGCATTTTATATCTGGTTATAAATAAAAAAGAAATGTATCTCAACAATGAAACATGTTCTCATATGTGCTACCTAAATCCCCCCAATAGACTCCCCATACCTTAATGATGACAGCTTCTCCATCCTAGAGGGGGAGATCAACCACTTCTAGGCCCAGGGACATGTACAATTGTGTGGTGACCTAAATGCCAGAACTGGACAAGAAACTGACACTCTCAGCACACAGGGGGACCAACACCTACCTGGAGGTGACAGCATTCCCTCCCCAATTTGCTCCCATAGACACAATTACGACAAAAAAAAAAAAAAATGGGTCACAACTCCTGCAGCTCTGTCGCACGTCGGGTCTGTACAAAGTCAATGGTAGGCTTCAAGGGGACTCATACAGTAGGTACACCTACAGCTCATTACTTAGCAGTAGTACTGTATATTACTTTATCACTGACGTCAACCCAGTCACTCAGAGAGTAATAGTCAGCACACTGACACCCCTATCAGATCACAGAAAAACCACACTTGAACAGAGCAATACTGCATTATGAAATATCAAAGCCAAACAAGCTGCAAACTATTAAGAAATGCTATAGATGGAAGGAAAGTAATGTAGAAACCTACCAAAAAACTATTAGGCAACAAATTCTATCCCTTTTAGACAACTTCCTGGACAAAACATTTCACTGCAATAGTGAAGGTGTAAACTTGGCATGAACAGTATATTTGACCTTTCAGCTTCCCTATCAAATCAAAACATTTGAAGCAGGCAACCTAAGAAAATCAACAACAATGACAAATGTTTTGATGAAGAATGCAAAAACCTAAGAAATAAATTGAGAAAACTATTCAACCAAAAACACAGAGACCAAGAAAACCTGAGCCTACAGCTTTACTATGGTAAAACACTAAAACAGTACAGTTATACACTAAGGAAAAAGCAGGAACAACACATCAGAAACCAACTCAATGTAATTGGAGAATCCATAGAATCTAACCACTTCTGGGAAAATTGGAACACACTAAACAAACAACAACATAACGAGCTATCTATCCAAAATGGAGATGGATAAACCACTTCTCCAACCTTTTTGGCCTGAACAGCAAAAACATTTACATGATCAATTACACATCTTAAAATCAGCTATTAAAGACTACCAGAACCCACTGGATTCTCCAATTACATTGAACTACAGGACAAAATGCAAACCCTCCAACCCAAAAATGCCTGGGGTGTTGATGGTATTCTACATGAAATTATAAAATATACAGACCACAAATTCCAATTGGTTATACTTAAAGTCTTTAACATCATCCTCAGCTCTGGAATCTTCCCCAATATTTGGAACCAAGAACTGATCGCCCCAATTGACGCAAGTTGAGATAAATTCAGCCCCAATAACTACCGTGGGATATGCTTCAACAGCAACCTCTGGAAAATCCTCTGCATTATCACTAACAGCAGACTCCTACACTTCCTCAGTGAAAACAATGTCCTGAACAAAAGGCTTTTTACCAAATTACCACACTACTGACCACGTATTCACCCTGTACACCCTAATTGACAAACAAACAAAACAAAAGCAAAGTCTTCTCATGCCTTGTTGATTTAAAAAAAGCTTTTGACTCTATTAAGCATGATGGTCTGCTATATAAATTGATGGAAAGCAGTGTTGGGGGGGAAAAACACAATATTTTAAAATACATGTACACAAACAACAAGTATATGGTTAATATATATCTATTTTTTAAACACACATTTCTTTCCTCAGGGTCGAGGGGTGAGACAGGGACGCAGCTTGAACCCCACCTTCTTCAACATACAGTACCAGTGAAAAGTTTGAACAGACCTATTCATTCAAGGGTTTTTCTTTATTTTTTATTATTTTCTAAATTGTCGAATAATAGTGAAGACATCAAAACTATGAAATAACACATATGGAATCATGTAGTAAATATACTAAATAAAGTGGTGATCCTAACTGACTTAAGACAGTGAATTTTTACTATGATTAAATGTCAGGAATTGTGAAAAACTGAGTTGAAATGTATTTGGCTAAGGTGTATGTAAACTTCTGACTTTAACTGTATGAGTGACATTTTGACACACGCTCTTTTGAAGATGGAATGTTGTAGCCATTTCCCACATGTTCTGCCAAGCCTTATTTATAATAAAGATGGAAATCCCATTATGTCACATCTTGAAATTGGTTGACTTCCACTGGCTCAGGGCCTGTATTCATTCATTTCTATATGCTCTACTCAAAATGAACTTAGCATATGAGTTTGAACCGTAATGAGCAGAAAATTGGTTTGATCTTAAAAAAGGGTTACAATAAATATTTGCAAGAACATCACATAATTTGCAAGAACAGTGAGAGTTGTCTTGCATCATTCACTTACACAAACTTAGTCTCGTGCTGTCAGACCTCACACTGCGATTCTCGTTTCTGCAGAAACCTTCTGCAAAGATCAACTAAAAACATGCTCCCACATTCCAACATCTAAAAAATGGTTTGTTTCTAGCTTCTTCATTGCTAGTTTATAGGAGCCAGATATAGTAACAGCAAACAGATGCATATAAAAAACAACCTCATTAAGACCTTTAGTGAAATAGTGATATGTACTTCCTGTTCCCTCAACACAATGTGGATAGGGAACTATGCATATTCATTAGGCACCAAATGGAAGAAAACTGACAGAAAAGGGAGGAACTACCCAAACAACGCTGTGTTACGTTTTGCTACAGTTTACCTTTGTGAATACAAACATGAATGCAGTAAGATGCATCCAATAAGGCAGATTCCTATTTGTCAGTGTCAGGGGCAAGGCAGACATAGAATCATTCTGAGACGTGTCTCTCTCTCTATGCTCTCCCACACTGCTTTACCTGTGAGAGGCCCAGTGAAATCCATTACGCACTTTAGAGTCGACTCATGAATGGAATAATTAGCACAGTGTGGTCTCCGCTCAGTTGGAAGTCAGTCCCGATAATGAACAAAGGGAAGGAAATTAGCTTTTGTCTCATAAAGTCACAACTTCAAAGATCCCCGGCATTGCATTAATACAGCCATAGCCCCCAGCAGCACAAGAGAGAATAAAGTAACCACTCTCCTCTCACTGAGACCCCATTCCACACAAGGTCTTTCTGCAGGACAAATACTAGTGCTAGCATTACACACAAATGCATGCACATACACAGGTTACACACTAATACAGCACAGGTCAATCCAACAATAACTAAATAACTGCATGCGTGGACAGGCCTACCATACTTTTCTCTGTGTATGTTTAAAAAATAGAGAATATATCTTAAAGGGTTGCATTACTTGAGCCCCATGTCAAGGTATTACTCTTCCCTACATTATCCATCCATTCAGCTGCATGTGTAGCTACTCAATCATGTCAGGTCGACAGACAGCATGGTCTGGGGCCCTGAGGAGCCCCAGCTGGGGCCTACTCTACCCTACCCTGGGCTGGGCTGGTTGACCCACCAGGGCTGAGGGTCATCCATCTCCCCCCTAACTGCTGTTCCACTCTGCTGCCCTGGGAGCATGGAGGAGCAGGGGCCTGACTGGGTGGCTCAGCCTAGTATTCCTGCTCCTCACTGGTACAAACCATCGTACTGTACAAACCTAAACAAACACACGTTTGTGGTTTGATTGATTGTACACACTAAAGCAGTGTTGTAGTAAGACTACATATTGAGTGTCTCGGTATTGTCTGGTGTCAGATACATTTGTAGTAGGTCTTCACTCGGTCAGACAGCGAGGACTCACCAGCTGAGAAAAAAAAACTCATCAGCTTCCATTCACTCAGTGCATAAAGCTGCTTCGTCAGGCCAAATATATACACTCCTTTCTGGAAAAATGCATATCTTAACAGCCTGTATATACACTGCTCAAAAAAATAAAGGGAACACTTAAACAACACAATGTAACTCCAAGTCAATCACACTTCTATGAAATCAAACTGTCCACTTAGGAAGCAACACTGATTGACAATAAATTTCACACGCTGTTGTGCAAATGGAATAGACAAAAGGTGGAAATTATAGGCAATTAGCAAGACACCTCCAAAAAAGGAGTGATTCTGCAGGTGGTGACCACAGACCACTTCTCAGTTCCTATGCTTCCTGGCTGATGTTTTGGTCACTTTTGAATGCTGACGGTGCTCTCACTCTAGTGGTAGCATGAGACGGAGTCTACAACCCACACAAGTGGCTCAGGTAGTGCAGTTCATCCAGGATGGCACATAAATGCGAGCTGTGGCAAAAAGGTTTGCTGTGTCTGTCAGCGTAGTGTCCAGAGCATGGAAGCGCTACCAGGAGACAGGCCAGTACATCAGGAGACGTGGAGGAGGCCGTAGGAGGGCAACAACCAAGCAGCAGGACCGCTACCTCCGCCTTTGTGCAAGGAGGTGCACTGCCAGAGCCCTGCAAAATGACCTCCAGCAGGCCACAAATGTGCATGTGTCAACATATGGTCTCACAAGGGGTCTGAGGATCTCATCTCGGTACCTAATGGCAGTCAGGCTACCTCTGGCGAGCACATGGAGGGCTGTGCGGCCCCACAAAAAAATGCCACCCCATACCATGACTGACCCACCGCCAAACCGGTCATGCTGGAGGATGTTGCAGGCAGCAGAACGTTCTCCACGGCGTCTCCAGACTCTGTCACGTCTGTCACGTGCTCATGTGCTCAGTGTGAACCTGCTTTCATCTGTGAAGAGCACAGGGCGCCAGTGGCGAATTTGCCAATCTTGGTGTTCTCTGGCAAATGCCAAACGTCCTGCACGGTGCTGGGCTGTAAGCACAACCCCCACCTGTGGACGTCGGGCCCTCATACCACCCTCATGGAGTCTGTTTCTGACCGTTTGAGCAGACACATGCACATTTGTGGCCTGCTGGAGGTCATTTTGCAGGGCTCTGGCAGTGCACCTCCTGGCACAAAGGCGGAGGTAGCGGTCCTGCTGCTGGGTTGTTGCCTTCCTACGGCCTCCTCCACGTCTCCTGATGTACTGGCCTGTCTCCTGGTAGCGCCTCCATGCTCTGGACACTACGCTGACAGACACAGCAAACCTTTTTGCCACAGCTCGCAGTGATGTGCCATCCTGGATGAACTGCACTACCTGAGCCACTTGTGTGGGTTGTAGACTCCGTCTCATGCTACCACTAGAGTGAGAGCACTGCCAGCATTCAAAAGTGACCAAAACATCAGCCAGGAAGCATAGGAACTGAGAAGTTGTCTGTGGTCACCACCTGCAGAATCACTCCTTTTTTGGGGGTGTCTTGCTAATTGCCTATAATTTCCACCTTTTGTCTATTCCATTTGCACAACAGCATGTGAAATTTATTGTCAATCAGTGTTGCTTCCTAATTGGACAGTTTGATTTCACAGAAGTGTGATTGACTTGGAGTTACATTGTGTTGTTTAAGTGTTCCCTTTATTTTTTTGAGCAGTGTATATTATTGACATGTTTGCTCAGTGATAAACCTATAGGCCTTCAGTGTGTGACAGGTTGGTGATTCTGAAAGGACAGCAACTGTAATACCAGCGCACTGATGTACGAGAGTGCACCTTTTATAAAACACAAAGGTGTAATGGAGGGTATGCAGGTAAGCAATATACCCAATGTTTTATCAGTGGGCATTGCTTATGTTCACTTCTTAATCCCTACTGATGCGTAGTGAAGCAGTGTAATGCAGGTATACGACTTATCAATTATGTAGTATAATATAGAAATCATGCACAAAGTAGCCTACACAATCACAAAGCACGTGAAATATATTCACATGCGCGCCGCACACAGCCTAGTTTCAGCTGAATATCATCTGCAGGCAGAAAGAGTTTGCAGCTCTCAGTTGGTTTAGGCATGGAGAACTTCACAGAAGAATGACATCAGTAACAGTTGTAGCAGGGAGGGTAGGAAAGACGTTTTAACTTATGACATCTACCAGCAAATGCTAACTAAGGCACCAATGGGTATGCAAACCAGTTATTGAAAAAGCTTAGTAGGAAGTGTTAGTTAGTAAGATATTTGTGACACGCTACTTTCGTCATGCGCTGTTTCCATCAGGGGCATGGGCCTGGGTGGACGGAGGCCCACCCACTCAGACTGATGTGGTGTAAGTATTGTTGTGGACTTAGGACATCACATTTTGTTTTTAATGTCAATAAGAAAAGGGTGATTTTGAGAGAGAACATCTCAAAAATCTATAGGAAAACTATTTTTTTTAAAATAGGAAAACATCAGATTTTTCACACAGGGTGCCTTTCCTCCATTGGGCGGGCAGTTTGGGAACTCTTCTGCAAAATTAGAGTATGCCCACTTATCCAGGCACCACTACACTACTGTATAGGGCCGATAGAAAGACAGCAGTCACACACAGCATTATGTTATAGGATAAGCAGTCCATTAACTCGGACATAATAAACCAGTAGGTCCCAATCCTACTTGATTCTAACCTCTCTTTTAACAAGCAGGTAAAAAAAGGTAACACAAATAACCAAATTCAAGTTAGCTAATTTCCGATTCATACGAAATTGTTTGACTACAGAGGTAGCAAAAATGTACTTCAAATCTATGATATTCCACCACTTAACATACTGCTTGACTAGTTGGGCCCAAGCTTGCTGTACAACATTAAAGCCCAGTCAGTCTGTCGACCAATAGGCTCTCAAAGTGCTTGATAGGAAGCCCAATAGCCATCATCACTGTTACATCCTCAGAAAGTATGAGCTCTTGAGTTGGAAAAATCTTGTGTAATACACAACACATGACAACACAAGACACATGTCTTGTATTCAAGATCCTAAATGGCATGCCCCCCCCCCTCCCACTTAGTACTTTTGTTAAACAGAAAACGCAAACACATGGCAGCAGATCCACAAGGTCTGCCGTGAGAGGTGACTGTATAGTTCCCTTTAAGGAAAAGCACCTTTAGTCAAAATGCTTTTTCTGTGAGAGCTTCCCATGCCTAGAACACACTGCTATCAGACACGCACAACTGCACCACCTATCACACCTTCACAAAAAAACATGAAGACATGGCTAAAGGCCAATCAGACTTGTGAACATAATCCCTAGCTGTGTATTGCCCCTTTACATGTTGTATGTAGCTTGTGAGGTGTGGAAACACTTCATTTCTTTTATGTATTTTGTTATGTTGCTTTTTGTGCTATTGGTCTGTCTGCTGCTACGTGTTGCTTGTCCTATGTTGCTCTGCATGTGCTCACTGCTCAATGATTGTCTCTATTGTTGTGGGAATTTGTTTTTAATAACCTGCCCAGGGACTGTGGTTGAATATTAGCCGGCTGGCTAAAACCAGTACTTTTACTGAAACGTTGATTAATGTGCACTGTCCCTGTAAAAATAAAAATAAAGAACTCAAACTCAAACCATTAAGCATTTCCCAATCAAAATGTACAACTATTACTTCACATTGGAAAAAAAACGTTGATGTTTAGCACACAAAGGAACCGGTGACCTAAAGTTTAAAGTGGAACTGACAGCATTTTAACTACTTTGCAGATATGAAACAGACAATCATAATATCAGTAAAAAAATATACAATTCCCAGTTTATGCTGCAAAACCAATTTTATAATCGGTTTTAAAAATAGTTGTTTTTACTTAACATTCCATAACGTACACTAAGGCATTAATTCACCAATACATTTCTTGGTAGTCCAAAAAATATTGCTATCAGGTTGTAAATCACAGCTGGCCTGGAACATTGTTTGCTGCCTCCAGGATGCACTGTTTCAGTTTCAATGACTCAATATTCTGGACAAAAACGCACAAATGTAACTAAGGCTGGGAATGTCAATACAATCAAACTAGCAAGGGCAATGATCACAAGTCAGTCATAACGTAAGGAGGATGTCATTGGAGGAGTGAGTGAGTAATGACTTTTTCCCCTCATATCGTTTTTCGGTGGCTATACACAGCTAGAGATGTAGGTATCATTTGGTTAGCCAGCAAGAACTTGAAGGACAGTAATACAGTTAGCATATCTCTTGCATTAGCAAATTCACTCTGGCTAACTACTCTGATTTCAGAGCACTCTCGTCTGAGCGTGCCAGAGCGCAGAACAACTGATGAATTTACAAACGCGCAACACCTACTGGTCTTAACCGGTGTCAGTAAACGTAGGCAAAAAAGTAATAGTAAGTGAAGAACTAGATAACAGCCTAACCAGCTCTGCTACGGCGAGTAAAATGGTCAGAGTGAGATGTTCTTTCATTTGTGTCTGGAAGTAGCTAGCTAGCAATCTAGCCAACTTTAGCCAGTTAGCTTGGGTGCTTGGTTGGGACAAGCATGCATTGGCAGGCAAGCTGCAGAACGACAAGGAGGCTACAATTCCCCATTGTTTATCAGTCCTATTTGGACAGCCAACCAACTGGAAAAGTTAGAGAGGGTTTATCTAATGTTCCTTCATTAGATTTTAGCTCATCTTGCTCTGGCTAGCATTAGTTGTTGATCTTGTTGATGTGCATAAGTAAGGGAGAGCCTACCTCCCGTGGGTTTTTTTTCATATTTGAAGAATCCATTCAGGTGCATTTTGTGGCTTTTGGCGAATGCGTTCTAATGATCTAAAATTGAGCTTTTGCAACTGCCTGTAAACACACAGTCCAGTTCAAAGTGAATGATGGCAGGCCCGTACGGCAAATGGCTTGTTTGTATAAAGGTCTACTGTAGCTCTGATTGGCTATAGCGCACCGGTCTGTGTAGACTCCAGTCCTGAACAAGACAGATGGTTTTATTCTGTTTGATTTACTGCAGTGTCTATTAATTGTTCAAATGCACTGCCACTTTCCCACTCCATATTGCTATAGAATTTTCACAAATGCCTTTAGTTTGTAATTCCCAAACATTCTAAGAATTGATAAAATTGATAAAAACGTGAAAATGACCATATCTAAATGGTCTCTTGTCATATATTTTTTTTAAGTGTCATATTCTTCCTGGGTGTGTACATGAACAGATTTGAATAAGACTTCATGTTGCTAAAATGCTGTCAGTTCCACTTCAAATGCGACAATGTTTCACACACATAAATTATTTTCAAAGAGATGGCTAACAACAGCAAGCGTGCTGTAAAAAAAACACAGTTACACTCACCAGATTATGATCATTTGAAATGTAAGTTCTTGTTGAAAGTTATTCTTGAAAAGGGGGAGGCTAACAAATTAGCAACAACATCCTCTTTGATAACACCTGCTATTGCCGCTGCAAACTAGCCAACAACAATTTTTTTCTAGCTAGCTAGACCGTGGGAAAAACTATTACTGCGCAGTGACCTGTTGGCATTCAAGAAGGCAGATGTTTCCATACTTTACTTTGGAAAAAACGGACCCACTCATTAAGTCGAAATGTGACTTAATACAGTTGAATGGCACATGCCTTTATCTAGCTTCTGATGGCCTAGCCAATGGCTGACTAGCTAGATTTATCACCCCAGAGACCAACAAAGAAAAATCCTGATAGTATATTTTTTTCTTCAGTGTTAATCCTTTCATTCCAACAAAAATTGAAGAGATTAAATAATTACATCATTAAAATGAAAAATAATGATTATCATTATTATTTTATTATAATCATTATTTTATAAATCCTTAACCCTTCTCTGAAGGCGTAGAAGGCCCATTGTTCCCCACTGTGTTTGGGTTAGTAATAATTTGTAGAGTGGCTCTATCTTCCCTCAGAATGCATTTATTCACTATTCTGAATGTCTAAAGAATCCATATGTTGTTCTGAAATATGTACACAGAAACACTGGACATTTTGAACTCTTATTATGGTGGTGATTTGATAAAATTACATTCATGGTCTTGAATTGGAATTGCCCCCCCCCCCCCCCCCCCCCCCGTGTTGGTCTTGACTCTGACTCGCTTTAGGTGGTCTCGAACCGAAACCTGCACTATAGTATAGAGACTTTGGGCTCTTTGGCTGTGGACGTAATTCAGGGTTTACAGAATAGGGAGATTGGTGATGACCTATTTTGATTATGTTAGAACAGTGGTACCCAACATTTCGAAAGTCCCGTACCCCTTCAAACATTCAACCTCCAGCTGTGTATCCCCTCTAGCACCTAAGAATGAGTGTGAGTTTTTGTAAAAACCCGGCACGTGGGAAATGGCAAAGAGCTCTTATAGGACCAGGGCACAAATAATAATATAATAATAATCAATAATGTTGCTCTTTATTTAGCCATCTTACATATAAAACCTTATTTGTTCATCAAAAATTGTGAATAACTCAGATTAACGAGAAGGGTGTGCTTGAAAGGATGCACATAACTCTGCAATGTTGGGTTGTATTGGAGAGAGTCTCAGTCTTACATCATTTTCCACACACATTCTGTGCCTGTATTTAGTTTTCAGGCTAGTGATGGCCGACAATCCACTCTCACATTGGTATGTGGTTGCAAAGGGCATCAGTGTCTTAACAGCGCGATTTCCCAAGGCAAGATACTCTGAGCGCAGCCCTATCCAGAAATCTGGCAGTGGCTTCTGATTAGATTAGATTTTCACAGAACCGCTTGTTGCAATTTCTTGTTCAGATATCAGTAAGTGGACTGGAGGCAGTGCATGAAAGTGATAATGAATCCAGTTGTTTGTATCATCCGTTTCGGGAAAGGACCTGCGTAATTGCGCACCCAGCTCACTCAGGTGCTTCGCTATATCACATTTGACATTGTCCGTAAGCTTGAGTTCATTTGCTCACAAAAAAATCATACAATGATGGAAAGACCTGTGTGTTTTCCTTGTTAATGCAGACAGAGAAGAGCTCCAACTTCTTAATCATAGCCTCAATTTTGTCCCGCATATTGAATATAGTTGCGGAGAGTCCCTGTAATCCTAGATTCAGATCATTCAGGTGAGAAAATACATCACCCTGATAAACTCATCATCATGCAAGCGGTCAGACAAATGACAATTATGGTCAGTAAAGAAAACTTTAAGGTTGTCTCTCAATTTAAAAAAACATGTCAATACTTTGCCCCTTGATAATCAGCGCACTTCTTTCTGTATGTTGTAAAAGCGTTACATGGTCGCTGCCCATATCATTGCATAGTGCAGAAAATACACGAGAGTTCAGGGGCCTTGCTTTAACAAAGTTAACTATTTTCACTGTAGTGTCCAAAACGTCTTTCAAGCTGTCAGGCATTACCTTGGTAGCAAGAGCCTCTCGGTGGATGCTGCAGTGTACCCAAGTGGCGTCGGGAGCAACTGCTTGCACGCGCGTTACCACTCCACTATGTCTCCCTGTCATGACTTTTCCGCCATCAGTACAGATACTAACACATCTTGACCTCCAAAGTCCATTTCATGTCACAAAGCTGTCCAGTACTTAAAAAATATCCTCTCCTGTTGTCCTGGTTTCTAGTGGTTTGCAGAAGAGGATGTCTTCCTTAATTGATCCCCCATAAACGTAACGGACTTAAACCAGGAGCTGTTGACTCATCCAACTGTAACGCATAGAATTCACCTTCTTGTATGCGAAGCAGTAATTGTTTCAAAACATCTCCTGCCATGTCACTGATGCTTCGTGAAACAGTGTTGTTTGATGAAGGCATTGTCTGTATAGATTTTTTGGCCTCTTCCCCCTGCATTGTCCCAGCCATATCTGCGGCAGCAGGAAGAATTAAGTCCTCCATAATAGTATGGGGCTTGCCTGTCCTAGCCACTCGGTAGCTCATCATATAAGACGCTTCTAGCCCCTTCTTATTAATGGTATCTGTTGCTTTTATACATGTCTTACTACTCAAAAGTCGTCTTAATTCTCGCTCCAAAAACTCCCGTGGCTTATTTTTCAAATTAGCATGTTTCCTTTCTAAAAAAATATATATATATTTTATTTTACCTTTATTTAACTAGGCAAGTCAGTTAAGAACAAATTCTTATTTTCAATGACGGCCTAGGAACAGTGGGTTAACTGCCTTGTAAATGTCTGGGCAAGAGTGAAGGTTTCATCGAGTTGTGAGATAGTACTTTTGCACAAGGCACTACTCCCAATATAAGTGAATCCCAAATCAATGAAGTTCTCATCATATTCGCGCCTCTTCGATGGTTCAATGTCCCTGTCTGTTGTTCGGTGCTTTCCCGGTTAAGGGGGCAGTAGCTCTTCGGCTGCATCAGATGCACAACTGTCAGTGTCTATGCTAGCTGGGCTAGCAACAAATGTAGAATTACTGATGCTAGCATTGGATGTGCTCGTGGAAGCAGAACAACTTGTGTCGTCGACAGGTGCAGGTGTAGTACTGCAGGTAGTTGGATGTTAATTATTTGACTAGGCTACCTCTATTTGACATTGTGTTGTTATTTCGCTGAACACTAGATGGTTTGATTTTATTTTTGGCAGTGAAACGAGGCTACTCAGGAAAGAAAAAAACACACAAATTTATAGCCTCGTTCTAAATGGACTGTTTGAAATCTAAATGGACTGTTTGAAAATGTGAATCACATTTTTTTTGGCGTAACCACCCACGGCATTGTGTGTACCCCTGGGGGTACACGTACCCCAGTTTGGGATTAGCTGTGTTAGAAGATACTTCAGAGCATATTTGAAAGACAAAGTGTGTATCATTATTATTACTATTATTATTAGTAGTAGTAGTAGTAGTAGTAGTATTACCAGGGGCAGTCATAGCACCGTTGAAGACACACAGAAGGCAGAGGAGGTTGCCTTTTGGCTGAGTTATCACTTCCTTTCCTCTCCTCCTATCTCCTTCTTTATCTGCCAGGATCAGTTCTTAGCCCTGCCAGTTTCTCCTCCTGCCTGCCCGTGTCCTCTGGAGAGAGGTGGCTCTCAGCTGGGGAGAGGCGCCAGGGGCTACGCACTTTTCTCCATTGTGTGGAGAGACACACGTAGGACATGGGAGACTAGATCTGTGCTGGTGGAGAGAGAGAGAGAGAGAGAGAGAGAGAGAGAGAGAGAGAGAGAGAGAGAGAGAGAGAGAGAGCATCTCGAGAGCATCTCGGGGTTATTCTTTCTTTTAGTTTATATTTTTTGTCTGTCAGACCTTTGCTCAACATGATTACAGATCTGATCTCATTTGATAGGTGAAAGCATCACAATGAAAATCTAATTTGAATCCTATCCAAATCTGTCAGATCACTGAAATCAAGTGGAACAATACAACTAAAATGTAAAGTGTTGGTCCCATGTTTCATGAGCTGAAATAAAAGATCCCAGAATGTTCCATACGCACAAAAAGCTTATTTCTATCATTTTGTGCATCAATTTGTTTACATCCCTGTTAGTGAGCATTTCTCCTTTTCCAAGATAATCCATCCACCTGACAGGTGTACATATCAAGAAGCTGATTAAACAGCATGATCATTACACCAGTGCACCTTGTGCTGGGGACAATAAAGTGCAGTTTTGTCACAATATAATGCCACAGATGTCTCAAGTTTTGAGGGAGCACGCAATTTGCATGCTGACTGCACGAATGTCCACCAGAGCTGTTTCCAGAGAATTTAATATTCATTTCTCTACCATAACCCGCCTCCAATGTCGTTTTAGAGAATTTGCCAGTACGTCCAACTGGCCTCACAACTGCAGACCATGTGTAACCACGCCAGCCCAGGACCTCCACATCTGGCTTCTTCACCTGCGGGATCGTCTGAGACCAGCCACCCGGACAGCTGATGAAACTGAGGAGTATTCCTGCCTGTAATAAAGCCCTTTTATGGGGAAAAACTACTTCTGATTGTCTGGGCCTGGCTCCCCAGTGGGTGGGCCTATGCCCTCCCAGGCCCACCCATGGCTGCGGCCCTGCCCAGTCATGTGTAATCCATAGATTAGGGCCTAATGAATTTTTTAAAATTCAAACTGATTTCCTTATATGAACTGTAACTCAGTAAAATCATTGAAATTGTTGCATGTTGCGTTTATATTTTTGTTCAGTATATATGTAAGTGGACATGAATAAGTAGACAGTCTGTCTTACCTACTACTAAAACCAGATACTGTGTACTAATCGTACTGCATACTATTTAGAACTCACTGTTTAGTAAAAACGAATGCAGTAAGCAACAAATATCAACATACTAGGCTCGTCCGTACTGACAATGTATCATCAAATGCAGAATTGCTTTTATTCCAGCCATTCATAATTTTGGTACAGCAGGTCACCTTATGTGATTATTAACTGCTGTAAAACACACGTGGGTCTCGAAAGACGATTCTCTTCCTCAACAGCATGCGACGAATTGCACTAGACGAAAAGTCGGAATGAGTACGACATCCTGGAATTTAAAGCATACTGTCACGTATACTCCCTCTCCAGCCTCTAGGTCATCAGGCTGCTAATTATCCCGCACACCTGTCACCATCGTCATCGTTGCACCAGCTGCCAGAGCAGCTCACAGATTACTGCACCTGTACATAGCCCATCTATAATTTAGCCCAAACAACTACCTCTTCCCCTACTGTATTTATTTATTTATTTTGCTCCTTTGCACCCGATTATTTCTATTTCTACTTTGCACATTCTTCCACTGCAAATCTACCATTCCAGTGTTTTACTTGCTATATTGTATTTACTTCGCCACCATGGTCTTTTTTGCCTTTATCTCCCTTATCTCACCTCATTTGCTCACATTGTATATAGACTTATTTTCTACTGTATTATTGACTGTATGTTTGATTTACTCCATGTGTAACTCTGTGTTGTTGTATGTGTCGAACTGCTTTGCTTTACCTTGGCCAGGTCGCTATTGTAAATGAGAACTTGTTCTCAACTGGCCTACTTGGTTAAATAAAGGTGAAATAAAATAAAAAATATATAAAAAAATCGTCAAGTGCACCAGCACCTAATGACACTCACCTGGACTCCATCACCTCCTTGATTATCTTCCCTATATCTGTCACTCCCCTTGGTTCTTTCTTCAGGTGTTTTTGACTCTGTTTCATGTCGGTGCATGTTTTGTGTTTCTTGTTTTCTTTCTTTATTAAAACACTCACTCCCTGTACTTGCTTCCCCACTTGTTATTGCTTCCCCACTTGCTTCCCCACTTGTTGTTATACATACAACATTGCTAAATGTCACATACTATAAAATGTTCTATTTTCGCACACCCAAAATGTCTATTTAGAACGCAAGTACGGGTATACAGACACGGTCAGCGTAGTTCCAAATTATTATGGACACTGAATGAACAAGATCATACAATTAGCTATTTTTGTTTGGCAGTAATACTGATACTGAAGGCATTCAGATTCCTGTGATAACATTGCTGAAGACAGATGTGCTCATTCTACTTGTGACGCCATATTTGTATCTTTCTGCTTCATTGGCAGGATACATCTTCCCACATGGACAGGTGTGAGTTGAGGGGTTGTGAGGCAAGCTAATGATCTTACCACAGACTCAGACTCTCAGGTCTCTCCTGTGAAAGTGATGCTTTCAGTGACTGTTTGTTTAAAAGCTGACAGGCTACAAGAGTCTCCGTGACAACGCCTATTCATCTCACAGAGTGTCAGAGAGAGGGAGAGAAAGGTGAGAAAGAGATACCATAGGTGAGATTGTTCATTGAAATCCATTCTAGGGGCATTGCCACAGTCTATTCAATAGTTCAAGCTTATACCTTTGGCTTTGAATCGTCTATAGAAGGTCCCAGTTGTAATTGGAGAATTCACTCAGTCAGATAATGAATGAATGCTGATGTTTTCATCACAGCACAGCAGTATAACCCTGATTTGAATTATACATCTCACTCAGCAGATTCTTTCCCTCCGTTCGGCTAATTTAGATTGAGATCCTTCCAGGCTTTCCCCCATCTTTCATTTCCCTCCCTCCTTTCCTCCCTACCCTCTCCTCTCTGCCTCCCATCAGCCCTCTCTTTGTGAGAAAAAAAGGAGGAAGCCGAAAAAAATAACTAATGTCTGTGACTTTCTTGCCCTCCAGCACATGAAGCCCTCTTTTATTTTGATCATCGCAGCACAATGGATTCATGCCATTCTGGCAACTTTATTCAGTATCAGCCTAAATTTACATACTGCTTAACAAGTTGCTGTGGATGCCTCTGATCAAAGTGCTTTTGGAAATCTTTCTCATCACATTTTCTTTTCTGATTGCATACTGAAGACAGGCATGTTTAACTTCGGGGTGCATAAAGGTAACCTCAGTGCTGCACAAGCCCAAATGTCATCCAGCAAGGAGGGTGCATGTCCAGAGGACAAATATAATGTAATCTAAGCAGTATACAGCATGTGTGTGTGGTGGTGGGGGGGGTCATGTGTCATTTTTGGTGCTGAAGGGCTGAGACCTGCCTTCAGGCTTGTCCTCCCTGTCAGAGGCACTCAGCTATCTGCACACACACACACACACACACACACACACACACACACACACACACACACACACACACACACACACACACACACACACACACACACACACACACACACACACACACACACACACACACACACACACACACTCTGACAAACATAATATTACACACATTTCCATATGATACCGTAATGATAGACCTCCCAAAAGAACATGACAGTTAAAAACACAAAATGTACTTATTTCAACTGTCCAATTCAATTAATTTTTATTAAAGGCCTCAAGTGTCTCACACCATGACTGGGAGGGAAAGAACATGTCCGACAAGTAATAGAATGACAGGCATTTTGTGTGGTGAAGATAATATGAGAGTGAGACAAAGGGAGAGCATGAACAGAAAGCAGCAGGTCCTGAATCAAGCCATCCAACAGTCAGGTCAGAGGAGCCTTTAAACCAATAGCCCTGAACATTTCCATGGGGAATGTAGAGGATACTGCAGTCAATTCTCATGGAAATACACTAGCCACACATTTACCATGTTACATTCATGAGAATGCTTGGCTACTAGAGTGCACAGTACAATTGAAAACATTAAATAATGGAGCGGAGAGAGAGAGATAAAATTGATTTAAAAATACAATGAAAAGAGGGTGTGTGGGTGGAAAGAGAGGATTCGTGGGAATGTGAGATTGCACCCACCTCAGGCCATCGAATTATCCTATGGGTCGATGGTTCCTCCTTATGCGTTGGCTGACATTTTGCTGTAACCTCATTCCGTGTAATTCTATGTGATGTGTGTGACTGACTTCTGCCACGGCCCTGAGAGGCCAAGCACCCCCGGGCTACTGCTTCCTGCCCCACGGCATCATGGGAATTGTTTACTTAGCCCTGTTTGCTCCTTTTTGCCAATCTCTCCTTCCTTTATTTTTTACCCCCTCTCTCTAGTTTTCCATGCCCTCTCGCTCCCTCCCTCTAGTTCTCTCTCCCTGTGTATCTGATAGTATCATCTTTCATTTAGAAGAGGATGTACTCGTATTCTTCTCCAGTGAGACCAAAACCATTGTGTGTTGACTCTTGAGGGGTAACAGTAAACCAGCTCTTTAGTCTGTTAACACTGAACTGTTAGTGTTCCAAAACCCATTCAACACACACAAAGGCCAAGGCTATCAATGCAGCTTGTTGTATCATTTACGCCACTGTGTATGTTCGCAACTGTGGTGACATTGACAGAGGGCGTGTTCACGAGGTGAAGATAGATACTTTGCAGACCTATGAATGAATGATGTGGGAGAAATATGTGAAAATGACTCTAGTCATTATCTTCGGAACTATAATAGGGGATCACATATGTGATTCCACGTATGTCTTAGGACCACACACGTACTTCCAATTTGTCCATCCTTTATTTGGTGGTATAACCATAACCCTGTAGGGAATGAGTGAAGGCTAGCGGTTCAGATCGCTAGCCTTCACGGATAATGGTGTATATATCTGTCAACAAGTGACAAGCAGAAAAGGGACAGTGTTGAGTGTAGCCTTTCATGACCCAACACACTATGACAGCTTGGCCATGGCTGCAGGACTTTAGCCTTGTTGTTTTTTTTATTCTGACAGTTTTAAGCAAACACTACTCTCCCTCTCTATATATATTTTGTCTCTCTCTCTATATATATATATATCTCCCTCTCTCTCTCTCTCTCTATGGATTCAATTGTTCTTAGAGCCTTTGAGGCTCTATGTTAAAGCACAGAGCGACACAAACATGTCAGAAGCCAGTATATTCAGCTAGCTGTTAGCTAGACTCATACTGTAAGCCTTAATGACAAAAGTGAGATGAAAGTGTAACTGATATGAACATACTGCTTTTATGCAACACTGCACCCGGCTGGTGATGAGTGGTACTGGCTCCATTGATTTCAGTGGAACAGAAGCACTCTGTAAGAGAGGAGGACTGATATAACCTTAACCTTAGCTCCCAGGGGTTGTGTGTCTGTGTGTGTGTCTCTCTGTCTGTGTGTGTGTTTTGCCCTTGAAGCAGTTATCTTATCTGGACCTGGGGACATTCCACACTGATCATTTCAAACATCCCAAGAGGGGCCTGCTTTGAAATACAGCCAAGGGGGTAACACATTAGAATGACAAAATGTAGATCCCCAACCTGCGCTGTCTGCAATGTGCACTGTATATGAATTGAAATCAACATGACAGGAAGCTACATTGATTTTGTTATTATTAGGAAAAAGTGCAGCAGACTCATACTACAGGCAGTTTCCATCTATTTTGTATGCATTCAAGTAACATTAAAGTCTATTAATTCAAACGCATAAATACACTGTGTTGAGAGTGTGTGTGTGTGTGTGTGTGTGTGTGTGTGTGTGTGTGTGTGTGTGTGTGTGTGTGTGTGTGTGTGTGTGTGTGTGTGTGTGTGTGTGTGTGTGTGTGTGTGTGTGTGTGTGTGTGTGTGTGTGTGTGTGTTGATGTACATTTTTATTTAGTTTGCAATGTCTTCTAAGTGTAGTCCGCAATATAAGAATGCTATTGGTTTGTGAGGTGTGTGTGTACATCTCATACTGTTTAGGCTACTGTGTTGTCAGTAGTCTAAAAAACGCAATATGTTTGCACAATTGGTTTGTGAGGTACATTAAGAGAGTGTGTGTGTGTGTACACTGTAATGCACTCAGTCTACAGCCTTGGGCACTGTGCATTCTTGCTTTGAGAGCACATGTCCCCGGGCCTTGTTCCTCCGTCGATGACCTCTGGTGGAGCCATTATTTTCTGCATTAATGACGAACAGCAGCCAGCCAGTGATGGGCTTTGTCCCCAGGCAAAGTAGCTCGTTCTGATTATGGGCAACAACAACGGCAGGCAGCGAAAAACAAAGAGAAACTCTTCCCACAAGCAGTTCAAACAGAACTAGGAGCAGCAGCCAGCTTTGGCATTAGAAACATAAGCTGTTCTCGGTCTATTGACAAGATGGATCTAGATAACCTCTGTGTCTGAAGGGATTACCCTTAGTGAACTTGGAGAAAGTTAAAGAAGTAGCTTATTTTGTTGCTCCTTTGTAATTTGTCTTCACTTTCAACCACTACCACAAGAATCAGAAAAGCAGTGTTTGTCTGTTGTCTGTTTCTGTCAGAATAAGAATTTTGCGCTTCTGACATACTGAGAGCTGAGCTTCAACAGCTCAAGCTACAACTGATTGAAATACAAAATGTGTGTGGTGTTCGGATAAAAAAAATGGAACGCTCATTCTTGATTAGCACATATATGCACTACCATTGTACTTAAAACATTGAAGAACTGAGTTTGATAAATAATTGAACAACCTATACATTTATAGTAGGGTTATAAAAGATTCTCCTGAAATTAACGGATTCATACTCACACATCTATAACCCACACAAACAAGGCAAATTGCAGACAAATAGCAGTTTATTTTGCCACGGCAGTCATGGCACCCACTCAGGAAATCCTGTCTGGGGGAGATGACTCTAAATGAAGGACTTTACCATTCACCATTATGTCTTTGGTGAGAGTCACAGGGACCCCCCGGGGCTTCTCAGCAACGCTCGGCAGCACAACTTTTCAAAGGGCTCCAGATTAAAGTCACTGAAGTTTCCCACTGGGGTCTGAGGCCAGGATCCCATTAAGCAGGCCTACTACACCGGCGGCCATAATTGTGTCTTTGAGAATTCAGAGCAGCGGTTGCTTGATAAGCAAATTTAGGGTGAAATAAAAGAAGGGGGTGAGGCAAGAAAGGAGGGAAGAGGCATACGGACACTTCCCTTGGTCCATCACTAATTTGTTGTAAAGCCCTCATGCAGTCGTTGTAATTTTATTTTAAAATCATCACTGTATGTCTAATACACCAATGTGTGTGTTTATTTAATGAAAAATAACTATAAAATAAAAACATGTATTTATTTCCCTGAGTCTCCTTTGACCCTTGAAATGCTGTCTTGATCTTGTGGCTGTTAGGAAACAAATGTGAATATATTTACATACACAGCCCTGATTGGCTGATAGGATGGTCTAGAGTCCACGCCCTTGCCCAGATGAAAAGTAATCTGTCTATTATAATTACATCACATTGTGACATCATGATGTGGGCTAAAAGTTCCATCCCACCTGAACAGGCTAAAATTCCAGGCATGTTTTCAAACAGCTCTTACACAAAAAGGGCATTATCATAATTTCCACAATATCAGAGTGTTATACTCCGAGTCGATATTTACGCCATAAAAAGGAATTCTCCTCAACCACACCCACAAATTGGGGAAAACAATTATTTCCCATTGACAATGGGAAGCTGTAGATTTTTTGTTATACAGAAATAAAAGCTGAAAAGCTGCTGTGTTGTTCAATGTACATGCTCCCATGCAGGGAAATAGAGGCCGCGAGAACAGCCCTGTGGCTTCAGGCTATTTGGAGTGGGAAATGTGGCAACCCGGGATCCAAGTAGGCTACGTCTAGCTAGCTATATTGGTGGAAAATATTTATCACAGGTACGACATTTAACTTGTTACTTCAGACCGTTTGTAACTCCACTCACTACTTGTAGCTGTATAGCCCATTAACTACACTCACTACTTGTAGCTGTATAGCCCATTAACTACACTCACTACTTGTAGCTGTTTAGCCCATTAAATACACTCACTACTTGTAGCTGTATAGCCCATTAACTACACTCACTACTTGTAGCTGTATAGCCCATTAACTACACTCACTACTTGTAGCTGTATAGCCCATTAACTACACTCACTACTTGTAGCTGTATAGCCCATTAACTACACTCACTACTTGTAGCTGTATAGCCCAGTAACTCCACTCACTACTTGTAGCTGTATAGCCTGTTAACTACACTCACTACTTGTAGCTGTATAGCCCGTTAACTACACTCACTACTTGTAGCTGTATAGCCCATTAACTACACTCACTACTTGTAGCTGTATAGCCCGTTAACTCCACTCACTACTTGTAGCTGTATAGCCCGTTAACTCCACTCACTACTTGTAGCTGTATAGCCCATTAACTACACTCACTACTTGTAGCTGTATAGCCCATTAACTACACTCACTACTTGTAGCTGTATAGCCCATTAACTACACTCACTACTTGTAGCTGTATAGCCCAGTAACTACACTCACTACTTGTAGCTGTATAGCCCATTAACTACACTCACTACTTGTAGCTGTATAGCCCATTAAATACACTCACTACTTGTAGCTGTATAGCCCAGTAACTACACTCACTACTTGTAGCTGTATAGCCCATTAACTACACTCACTACTTGTAGCTGTATAGCCCATTAACTACACTCACTACTTGTAGCTGTATAGCCCAGTAACTCCACTCACTACTTGTAGCTGTATAGCCCGTTAACTCCACTCACTACTTGTAGCGTTTGTGCTGTTGGTCTTGTTCTAGGCGCAACGTTCCAATACAGACTGGGACTATTTCAACATCATAGCAGGAAGATCGCATGTACAGTTGAAGTTGGAATTTACATACACCTTAGCCAAATACATTTAAACTCAGTTTTTCAAAATTCCTGACATTTAATCCTAGTAAAAATTCCCTGTCTTATGTCAGTTAGGATCCCCACTTTTTTTTAAGAATGTGAAATGTCAGAATAATAGTTGAGAGAATTATATATTTCAGCTTTTACTTCATTCATCACATTCCCAGTGGGTCAGAAGTTTACATACACTCAATTAATATTTGGTAGCATTGCCTTTAAATTGTTTAACTTGGGTCAAACGTTTCGGGTAGCCTTCCACAAGCTTCCCACAATAAGTTGGGTGAATTTAGCCCATTCCTGCTGACAGAGCTGGTGTAAATGAGTCAGGTTTGTAGGCCTCTTGCTCGCATACACTTTTTCAGGTCTGCCCACAAATTTTCTATGGGATTGAGGTCAGGGCTTTATGATGGCCACTCCAATACCTTGACTTTGTTGTCCTTAAGCCATTTTGCCACAACTTTGGAAGTATGCTTGGGGTCATTGTCCATTTGGAAGACCCATTTGCGACCAAGCTTTAACTTCCTGACTGATGTCTTGAGATGTTGCTTCAATATATCCACATAACTTTCCTACCTCATGATGCCATCTATTTTGTGAAGTGCACCAGTCCCTCCTGCAGCAAAGCACCCCCACAACATGATGCTGCCACACCCGTGCGTCACGGTTGGGATGATGTTCTTATGCTTGCAAGCCTCTCCCTTTTTCCTCCAAACATAACGATGGTCATTATGGCCAAACAGTTCTATTTTTGTTTCATCAGACCAGAGGACATTTCTCCAAAAAGTACGATCTTTGTCCCCATGTGCAGTTGCAAACCGTAGTCTGGCTTTTTAGTGGCGCTTTTGGAGCAGTGGCTTCTACCTTGCTGAGTGACCTTTCAGGTTATGTCGATATAGGACTTGTTGTACTGTGGAAATAAATACTTTTGTACCTGTTTCCTCCAGCATCTTCACAAAGTCCTTTACTGTTGTTGCGGGATTGATTTGCACTTTTCACACCAAAGTACATTCATCGCTAGGAGACAGAACACATCTCCTTCCTGAATGGTATGACGGCTGCGTGGTCCCATGGTGTTTATACTTGCGTACTATTGTTTGTACAGATGAACGTGCTACCTTCAGGTGTTTGGAAATTGCTCCCAAGTATGAACCAGACTTTTGGTCTACAAATCTTTTCTGAGATCTTGGCTAATTTATTTTGATTTTCCCATGATGTCAAGCAAAGAGGCACTGAGTTTGAAGGTAGGCCTTGAAATACATCCATAGGTACACCACCAATTGACTCAAATGTCAATTAGCCTATCAGAAGCTTCTAAAGCCATGACATAGTCTGGAATTTTCCAAGCTGTTTAAAGGCAGTCAACTTAGTGTATGTAAACTTCTGACCCACTGAAATTGTGATACAATGAATTATAAGTGAAATAATCGGTCTGTAAACAATTGTTGGGAAAATTACTTGTGTCATGCACAAAGTAGATGTCCTAACCGACTTGCCAAAACTATAGTTTCTCAACAATAATTTTTTGGAGTGGTTGAAAACCGAGTTATAATGACTCCAACCTAAGTGTATGTAAACTTCCGACTTCAACTGTAACTGCACTACCTTTTAAATGACTATGTGAGAGATGAGCACATCATGAAGCAGTCTGTCTAGGGCCTGGGCTACTCTTCATTCGCTGTATGAGTGATATTCCTAAAGAATGCTGGTAAATGGAAACATTGCCGTTATGGATGTTGAGTCTACTACTGCCTCTGCCGTAGTGAGGAATAACAGTGATCTTTTTGTATACTGCTGGGTAGGATACTGAAGTGAAGATAAAATTACATTGTAATTTCTTCATATTGACCCTCTATGTCAAACTAAGCCTTCATTATCCCCCACGATGAAATCAGGGAAGGGACTGTGGATCTGTCCCTGTCTGTCCATTAGTCACATGACATCTCAGACAGCAGTAGCCCGATTGACAAAACATGGGTGAATGATGTGTCCTGCCACAGAGATCCGACATGTACAAAATTACACTGATTGGACCAAGGCTTAAGCTATAGTAATTAACTGAAATATGTTAGTCACACGCAATATCTAAATAGGTCCAAGAGGGGGGGCTGAACCATTCATGGGGGTGATATATACTGTTGCATTGTTGATTGTTGACATAGTTGGTATAATGCTGTTCTGATTCCATTTTACTACAGTATTTTTTATATTATCTGCGATTGGGTGCTCGACTTCACTACAGACATATTTTAGCATCAACACACACAACAAAGATAACATGAATCAAAAGAAAATAAACTCTCCCTATAACCCAATGAATGAATAAAAACAAAAAGGTACATAAACAAGTTGACTTTATTAAGTATGTCGATCTATTAACATTCACTTCAAATAAGTTCAATGAATAAAAATAGCATACTGTTCTTAAAAGAAGGCAGAGGTGAGATCCACACAACTCAACTTCCACATAAACTATGCATTGATGGCAATGCCGGTGGGATATTTATGTGACATGAAAGCTATATTTGGGCCTATAAACCTTGACACTTTCCTATATTTACCGACCAAATACGCTGCCTTTACCCAAATGCTAAATGAAAGCCAGTGGTTGAGTAACGACTTCAAGTAGATTTCTTCTGCTTTTTCTTCTCTGCCTCATCTTCTTTCTCTTTCTCGATCTCAGCCACCAGGGTCTCAATTTCTTTGGACTCCAATAACTACATGGAGCAACAACAAAAGAAAATAAACAATTAATCCATAGACAAAGACATGTGTAAAGCAGCAAATACTGGGACTAGACCACCAAACTCTTTGGTGAGGTTACCTTCAGTGGCTGGTTTCTTCTGATCACAGCGAGATCAATGTTCTTCCCACCAGACTGAACCACCTGTAAAACATAGTTAAAAAGGTCAAATGTACACAATGGATTTATGGATGGATTTGGCCATATTGAATACACAAATATAACTGTCTCAGACCTACAGAAGTGCCTAGGGGAGTAGGAAGTAGGCGTTAGGGGTCGGTTTGGAGTTTAGCATAAAAATGACAGTGGTTGACCTCACCTCAAGCAAGGCTTTGATTGCCAGCTTAATCGCCTCGTTGTCAGTGGCGATGGCTTCATCTGTGTAGTTCTTCTCCAGGAATTCCCTCACTGTCTTAGCACTGCGGCCAATTGCATTTGCCTGAACAAAGAGATGGGTAACAAATCAGTAACAGAGTATTTTTAAAACAATAAAATACCAAGTGTGGTTTAAATACAGCTCAATAGCTAACGTTTATTTAAAAAACAGACCTCACAATTAAGACAAGAAAATCTAATTTTTGCAACGACACAATTCAGAGAATCATCATGGCTATGAAAAGCGTTAAACATATTTATCTGTGGAGAAAGGTGAGGTATTTTTGTGGATTGCCTGACCTTCCATGCATGGTATGTTCCTGAGGGGTCAGTCTGATAGAGCCTGGGGGTCCCATCGTAGTCAAAACCCACGATCAACGCCGAGATGCCAAACGGTCTTCGTCCATTACTCTGAGTGTAACGCTAAAGAAAAATATAAAAATCTGGCTTTCTATGAAAATAAACAAACAGTCAAGTATCATATGGACTCTAGTTTACTCTACCAAACTGGGTACAAGGTAGCCTTGCATGCAGGTTTGGGGAGTAACGGATTACAAAACAACTAACAAAAATATTGTAATCAGATTAGATATACTTTTGAAAAACTAGATGATTACTTCGAGTTATTTTATTTTATTAAAATTTTACCCCCTTTCCCCCCAATTTCGTGGTATCCAACTGTTAGTAATTACTATCTTGTCTCATCGCTACAACTCCCGTACGGGCTCGGGAGAAACGAAGGTCGAAAGCCATGCGTCCTCCGAAACACAACCCAACCAAGCCGCACTGCTTCTTAACACAGAGCGCCTCCAACCCGGAAGCCAGCCGCACCAATGTGTCGGAGGAAACACCGTGCACATGGCTACCTTAGTTAGCGCGCACTGCGCCCGGCCCGCCACAGGAGTCGCTGGTGCGCGATGAGACAAGGATATCCCTACCGGCCAAACCCTCCCCAACCAGGACGACACTAGGCCAATTGTGCGTCGTCCCACGGACCTCCCGGTCGCAGCCGGCTGCGTCAGAGCCTGGGCGCGAACCCAGAGTTTCTGGTGGTGCAGCTATCGCGCTGCGATGCAGTGCCCTAGACCACTGCGCCACCCAGGAGGCCTAGAGTTACTTTTAAATTCGTTTGTTTATTTTTACATTTATTTTCCTAATGACATTCAAATCAGCATTGAAAAAAGGCTTAAGTTTAAGTTTGTTATGTCTGAAAGAGTCTGACCACAAATCAGTCTGACCACAAATCAGAGACTAATATGATGACACACCAAATGTGTTTGATGGATAGTTGGGCTCCCAAGTGGCGCAGCGGTCTAAGGCACTGTATCTCAGTGCTAGAGGCGTCACAACAGACCCTGGTTAAATTCCAGGCTGTATCACAACCGGCTGTGATTGTGAGTCCCATTGGGCGACGCACAATTGGCCCAGCATCGGCCGGGGTAGACTGTCATTGTAAATAAGAATTTGTTCTTAACTGACTTGCCTAGGTAAATACATTTAAAAAATATATATATCTATAACAATCGTGGGAAAAGAGCAGGAATGGGCTTTTTGTAGGCTACAGTCCAAGTTACTGTATGTCTGCCAATGGTGCGACTGTCGCAATGGTGCGACTGGCTACCACAGCATTCTGCAGCGACACATCTGGTTTGGGCTTAGTGGGGCTATCATTTGTTTTTCAACAGGACAATGACCCTACACACCTCCAGGCTGTGTAAGAGCTATTTGATGAAGAAGGAGAGTGATGGAGTGCTGCATCAGATGACCTGGCCTCCATAATCACCCGACCTCAACCCAATTGAGATGGTTTGGGATGAGTTGGACCGCAGAGTGAAGGAAAAGCAGCCAACAAGTGCTCAGCACTCCTTCAAAACAGTTGGAAAAGCATTCCAGGTGAAGCTGGTTGAGAGAATGCCAAGTGTGCAAAGCTGTCATCAAGGCAAAGGGTGGCTATTTGAAGAATCTTAAATTTAAAATATATTTTGTTTAACACTTTTTGGTTACTACATGATTCCATGTGTATTATTTCATAGTTTTTATATCTTCACTATTATTCTACAATGTAGAAAATAGCAACAATAAAGAAAAACCCTTGAATGAGTAGGTGTTCTAAAACTTATGACCGGTATTGTATTTTAACCCCATAATGGTTGAAATTAAGAAGTTTAAGCTGCTTATCAATCATTGTTTTTGCGACCAGGGTTATTTTCCCGGCCAATGCATCAACATACGGGCGGCAGTTAGCCTAGTGGTTAGAGCTTTGGGCCGGTAACTGAAAGGTTGCTAGATTGAATCCCCGAGCTGACAAGGTAAAAATATGTTCTGCCCCCTAAACTGACTTGCCTAGTGAAATAAAATAAAAATATATTCGTTACGTAAACCGTTTAAGAACCAAAACGGAAGCAAACAGGGCAAAACGCAAGTTTCTATCCCTGTTAGTGAGCATTTCTCCTTTGCCGAGATAATCCATCTACCTAGCAGGTGTGGCATATCAAGAAGCTGATGAAACAGCATGATCTTTACACAGGTGCAACTCGGGCTGGGGACAAAAGGCCACTAAAATGTGCAGTTTTGTCACAACACCACAGATTTCTCAAGTTGAGGGGGGGGGGCAATTAGCATGCTGACTGTAGGGATGTCCACCAGAGTTGTTGCTATGGAATTTAATGATAATTTCACTACCATAAGCCACCAATGTCGTTGTAGAGAATTTGGCAGTACGTCCAACTGGCCTCACAACCGCAAACCACGTGTATGGTGTCGTGTGGGCGAGCAGTGTGCAGATGTCAACTTTGTAAACAGACTGCCCCATGGTAGCGGTGGGGTTATGGTTTTGTCAGGCATTAGCTACGGACAACGAACACATTTTATCGATGGCAATTTGAATGCACAGAGATACCATGACTAGATCCTGAGGCCCATTGTCATGCCATTAATCCGCTGCCATCACCTCATGTTTCAGCATGGTAATGCACGGCCTCATGTCGCAAAGATCTGTATACAATTCCTGGAAACTGAAAATGTCCCACTTCTTCCATGGCCTGCGTACTAACCAGGCCTGTCACCCATTAAGCATTTTTGGGATGCTCTGGATCGGCGTGTACGACAGCGTGTTCCAGATCCCTCCAATATCAAGCAATTTCGCACAGCCGTTGAAGAGGAGTGGGACAACATTTCACAGGTCACAATCAACAGTCTGATCAACACTATGCGAAGGATATGTGTCGCGCTGCATGAGGCAAATGGTGGTTACCAGATACTGACTGGTTTTCTGATCAACGCCCCCACATTCTTTATTACGGTATCTGTGACCAACAGATCTGTATTCCCAGTCATGTGATATCCATAGATTAGGGCCTAATGAATTTATTTCAATTGACTGATTTCCTTACATTAACTGTGACTCAGTAAAATATTTTCAATTGTTGCATTTATATTTTTGTTCAGTATAGTGTTAGACTCTGGGTTAAAATCGGAAAAGTATTATACTAGAGACATGTAAGTTGATTGGTTATTCGAATTTGTTTATTTTTGATTTAACATTTTGTTTTTGATTCAATGTGAATCATGTGTTCGAAGGGAAAATGACCAGTTCCCTGGGGCCCTGGTCTTTGGGTAAATATACAAATGTATTTTGTTCAGTCTGCATTCAGAAGGAAAAATATGTCAATAAGGGATGACAGTTACTCCAAATGGATTGTGATATGTGTATTGCTGATTTAGTTTTTGTTTCGATACAAATTTCACCAGATTGGGCCTAATGGAGTGTGGGATTCTTCGATGGGTTAGGGTGCTAACTTCCTGATCTGGTAACTCTTCCGAGAGGTCGCCAGTAAAATACATGAGTATGAACTCATTTTGAAAATGGTTTCAACAGTAATAGTATGTTATTATGCTCTTTCCTCTCGAGGTTATCATGGAAGGTGACAGCAGATCGTGTCTTAATGCATGGTAGGAATAATTTGACCACAAACAGTGTGTGTGAACCTCAAAACCCTCCCTAACCGGCTGAAGAAAGAGCGACAAACGCGGTCAATGCGACAGCGACTTTTAACACTTCTATCTGAGTCTGAGCCAAACCTGGGTACGGGCGGCAGGAATGCTGAGATCGCGTGTGTGGAGAGAGATAACGGCTCAGGTGAGAGACTCGTGTACGTGGGAGAAAATGATGTATCTATTTGGATATTGAAAATCGGGACATGATCAAGGGCCATCAAATGTGACAGGCAAGAGTTACATGTGCCGTTGGGAAGATGAACTGTAACGCTATCTGAAGAAGACATGCTAGAATGATAAGTGCCGGGAGGGGGGGGGGGTCTTCACACTGCGAACAATTTAGACTAAGTATGCATTGAGATATCGCTCCTTCATTACCAGGCCACCAGCGACAGGAAAACATGCGGGCTGTAATGAGAAGAGCTATTACCGGCAGTAAAAAAGTTCAGTTAATAAACGTACATTCTAACAGGGATGATGTGTGCTAGGTTGAGAGACTTGAATTCGAGTCATAGACTCAAAGTAAGCACTAAGGACTGTCATTCTGAATTTGGGTTCGATAATTTATAAAATGTTTTAGTTATGATTCGGATAGAGAGAGGGGCTCTAAAACGGTGCGGGGTGGGGGCACTGCAAAAATGTATTAGGCCTAGGGAGGCTCTAGAAACCTTATCTCTAAGTATCCTCCGACAGGGAGGTTGTTAGAGAACTCACTGGATGATAGCTTGGGTCAACCGTGAAGGCTTTTTTTTGTTTTCTTTTGTTTTACCATGTCATCAGAATTTTAATGTTAAATCACAATACATATAGATGGCTGGAAGATATGGGACAATTAATTGCATACAAGGCTCATAGTCTGTGTTTTGCAATAACACCCAATGATGAAAATGAAGGAGAGGGCATGGAGACCAGCATCACATGGGTATAGAAAGTAATGGATGGACGGTTCTTTCCACAGTTTTAGTCGCATCAAGGGTGGTGTGAAGTTACTATAAATGTATTTTTCTTCTCTTTCCTTTTCAAGTCAATGTGTTTTAAGGTTTTGTGGAACATAAGAGTGATCATTGTTCCAGAGGAACTGATGTATGTTGACTAATTGATTTGAGAATGTTTTAGTTTGTTTGTGTAGAAGTGCATTAGGAGTAGTGACTAGTGTTGTATGGGTTAGATGGAATGATATATGCAAATGTATCTGCAGCAGGAGGTGAAGTACAGGAGGCCTGTGTTTGAGACAGAATGTTTATATAGGGCTGTTAAGTGGGATGGAATGTGACTGCGGGGGAGATCTGTGGGGGCTCATAAATTAAGGTTGTGGTGATAGAGGGGTATCATTCCCAGAGACTATGTATATTGTTACAGGAAATAGCTCATAGGAGAGGGATGACCGCTAACTGTGCACAATATAGGGACTATTATGGAGTTAAATTGAACATTACACAAACCCAGATCATGGCGTTAGGTTGGATATTCTTCCAACTCATTAATCTCGTTCCCAATTTCTAACAGCCGGAAAACACTTGACAGATTACATGCAGTAGTTATTCTCACAGCAGTTGCCTGTACCCCTGCACACTGACTCGGTACCAGTGCCCCCTGTATATAGGCTTGTTATTGCTTTTCTTATTGTGTTACTTTGTATTATTACTTTTTATTTTAGCCTACTTGGTAAATACTTTCTTCTTCTTAAACTGCACTGTTGGTTAAGGGCTTGTAAGTAAGCATTTCACGGTAAAGTCTACACTTGTTGTATTCGGCGCATGTCGCAAATAAAGTCTGATTTGATTTGTAGGGACAGTAATTGGAGGAGGCTATAGTCATGGGCCATGTTAGGAGTAGCAGGGGTTACATTACTAGCATTGTTTGGTTATCAGTTTATGAGGACTTATGCCAAATGGCTAGGTAGCTGGGAGACTGATGGGAGTGCCGGGGGCTGTTATTCAAATGCCACAAATTAGTGATCTTCCCATAAGTTGTCAGGAAATGACCCTTGCGTTGCAGTGTGTATATCCTCAGGTGAATGCAGCACATGAGGAGCAGGAGATAACCGAGGCATGGGCTGAATTCTGGAGATTGACTGTACATCAAGATACACCAGGCAGGGATGTTGGGACAGCATTGGTCTGGTCCACACACAGTACTCCTTACAGCACCTGCAGCGGTAAAAATCGTCAGGTCTCTTCTCAGTAGGTGCATAGTTTTCACAGGAAGTGAGGTCCAGCTGCATAATGGGTGAGCTTGAAGACGCCATGACAAAGGAAGCGGAGCTAAAGAGAGAGAGAGACTAGATTCCACCGTAGACATGCAGATTGGTTGGGTCTGGGAGCTACTTTAAACATAGTTGGGTTAGCTGCTTTATTGGTTAATGCATCATATAAAAGGATAGATGTGGGATTATTGTACTCTAAACAACATTTTGGAGGCATTGATATGAAAGTCTATACAGTGCTGAGTTAACTCAAGAAGATGTAGCGTTGATTAGGGATACACACTTGCCTATCAGGTGAGGTGCCTATCAGGTGGCAATGGAGGAGATTGGGAACAAAGTGAAAATGACATGGCTTGGGAACACCTCTCAGAACCTGGGGCCGGTAAGGGGAAGACTGGGTGAAAGCATTAGGAGGCTTTTAGGGCTTTCATTTTTGTGGAATCCAGCAGAAAAGTATACTGGAGGCATAGAGTCAGGTGAAGAGAGAGTGGGAATTGTCATGGTCTCAGACTTTGGTTTTCATGCATATATGCATTTATTGCATATTGTTAATACTGTTATGTTTAGTGTTTCTCGTTGCTTTGCAAGTTGTGCTATCACTCTGTTGGGAACCAGAAGGAGAACGTTGAACTGGGACAAGTCAACAGACCCAGGGGACACGTTATAATCAGTGTTCTATGAGGAATGGAAATAAGATTGTTCTATGATCACACCATACACAGAGGCCATAAGTCTCTGAGTTTGTAAACCTCACTGTGAATGTTAATTATGTTTATTTTTTGTTCATGTTTTACTAATGATTGTTTGTCCATTTATAAGTAATTTCCCAGTGTATGTAATGTTGAACAGTATGGAGTTAAATGTTCAAAACAGGGGACTGTTAGATTCTGGGTTAAAGTTGGAACATTATTATACTAGGAGACATGATACATCAGAAGTAATACTATAGTATCTGAGGAGTGATAGAGACTGATTTTTACATCAGAAATGAATGGTTATCTGTAGGAGCCAGATGGCTTTGGAATGTGCTGGGTAGAGGGGAGGCAGTCACATGATTGCTATAGGTGATACGGGTGGAGAGCTTTGGATTAGGCATCAAGGGGGTTGAGGTCAGGTCACCTTAAGGGAGAAGGAACGGTTTATTACCCTATCACTTCGTCTTCCTGTTGAACCATAAAAGATGTAAGGGTTGGAGAGAAGGAGGAGTGCATCTAAATTGGAGTATATATACTTGTGGTGGTGGAAACATGTTTTGTCCAATGCAGCTGTATTGATCCTCTGGGAAGAATTAAACTTGGTTCAGCTTTCATAGTGTCCGTTGAGTTTTTACTCTGAGAATTAGAACCTAACAATAGTAACTGTAAAGGATTACATTCCGAATGTAACCTACCCAACCCTGGTTGCAAGCGCCGATGCGGTCACTCTTGGACAACATCCTCACATTGACCCAACACAGAAAGTCCCCTCTGTGTCACTAATGTTGAATAAACTTGAACTTACTCTGCCAGTTGTCCAGGTGGTTGGTCTTAATGACGTTGACAAAATATCCACAGGGAAGTCTTATTAAACAGACTTTTTAAACGTGGGTCTGCTACAGGTGCCTGACAAATTGCTTCCCCTCACATTAAAATATAAGTCTTATACAAGCCATCTCTTGCTTGTGTACATATGAGAGAGACTATTGGAGGGCTGTGACTTCCTGTTTTAGTGAAGTCTAATTGTTGAGTGGTGTCTGTCACGGATGGCAATAGCAAGTCATTAGGGGCTGTTGTTAGTTAGAGGTGGTGTGTATTGTACCTGTTTCAGGGTGGCGATGTGTCGTGTGATGTACTCAACGGTGACTGGGTCCTCCACTGTGAGCCTGTGACTCTGGCACTCCACCCGAGCTCTGTTGATCACAATGCGGGCATCTGCTGTCAGACCTGACAGAGGCAGACAACTGGTTAAATAAGAGACAATAACAGCGAAACGTTCAGCTGGTTTGGCTATGAGCCACAGCAAACCAAAAAATATTGAAACCAGACAAATGGCAGAAAAAAACTCCCTCGACAAAGCTTTACCTCTGGAAACAGCCATTACACAAATTGTTCTTGCTAGGCAATGTTAGCTACAGTTGAAGTCGGAAGTTTACATACACTTAGGTTGGAGTCATTACAACTCGTTTTTCAACCACTCCACAAATCTCTTGTTAACAAACTATAGTTTTGGCAAGTTGGTTAGGACATCTACTTTGTGCATGACAAGTAATTTTTTCAACAATTGTTTACAGACAGATTACTTTACTTCACTGTACCACAATTCCAGTGGGTCAGAAGTTCACATACACTAAGTTGACTGTGCCTTTAAACAGCTTGGAAAATTCCAGAAAATTATGTCATGGCTTTAGAAGCTTCTGATAGGCTAATTGACATCATTTGAGTCAATTGGAGGTGTACCTGTGGATGTATTTCAAGGCCTACCTTCAAACTCAGTGCCTCTTTGCTTGACATCATGGGAAAATCAAAAGAAATCAGCCAAAACCTCAGAAAGAAAATTGTAGACCTTCACAAGTCTGGTTCATACTTGGGAGCAATTTCCAAATGCCTTAAGGTAGCACGTTCATCTGTACAAACAATAGTACGCAAGTATAAACACCATGGGACCACGCAGCCGTCATACCGCTCAGGAAGGAGACGCGTTCCCTCTCCTAGAGATGGACGTACTTTGGTGTGAAAAGTGGAAATCAATCCCAGAACAAAAGCAAAGGACCTTGTGAAGATGCTTCAGGAAACAGGTACAAAAGTATTTATCCGCAGAAAAATGAGTCCTATAACCTGAAAGGCCACTCAGCAAGGTAGAAGCCACTGCTCCAAAAGTGACATAAAAAAGCCAGACTACGGTTTGCAACTGCACATGGGGAAAAATATCATACTTTTTGGAGAAATGTTCTCTGGTCTGATGAACCAAAAATAGAACTGTTTAGCCATAATGACCATCGTTATGTCTGGAGGAAAAAGGGGGAGGCTTGCAAGCCGAAGAACACCATCCCAACCGTGAAGCACGGGGGTGGCAGCATGTTGTGGGGGTGCTTTGCTTCAGGAGAGACTGGTGCACTTCACAAAATAGATGGCATCATGAGGAATGAAAATCGTGGATATATTGAAGCAACATCTTAAGACATCAGTCAAAGTTTAAGCTTGGTCGTCGCAAATGGGTCTTTCAAATGGGCAATGACCCCAAGCATACTTCCAAAGTTGTGGCAAAATGGCTTAAGGACAACAATGTCAAGGTATTGGAGTGGCCATCACAAAGCCCTGACCTCAATCCTATAGAAAATGTGTGGGCAGAACTGAAAAAGCGTGTGAGCAAGGAGGCCTACAATCCTGACTCAGTTACACCAGCTCTGTCAGGAGGAATGGGCCAAAATTCACCCAATTTATTGCGGGACGCTTGTGGAAGGCTACCCGAAACGTTTGACCCAAGTTAAACAATTTAAAGGCAATGCTACCAAATACTAATTGAGTGTATGTAAACTTCTTACCCACTGGTAATGTGACGAAATAAATAAAAGCTTAAATAAATCACTCTATTCTGACATTTTACATTATTATAATAAAGAAGTGATCCTAACTGACCTAAGACAGGGAATTTTTACTAGGATTAAATGTCAGGAATTGTGAAAAACTGCTTTTAAATGTATTTGGCTAAGGTGTATGTAAACTTCCGACCTCAACTGTACTTACTTTGGTATGTCGTCTGATGATCAAGATAACATGCAAATTAAATAATATGTAGTTAGCTAGTTAGATACCTGCGAATGCCATGCAAACATGTTCGTCTAGGGCGCAGATCTTGCGGACTGTTCTTTCCTCCTGTAGTTTGGCGACAGACTTCTTCTCAACTCCAAGGACAACAATGTCTTTGCCCCTGATGCCCACCTAAATTAGGAATGAATGGGGAAATGAAACAGTTAAGTAGTTCGACACTAGCTAAGTAATCTCACTGAAATTCAAGTAAATATTGCGTTAAACAACAGATGATAGCTAGCTAAATTGAGTTAGCTAGCAACTTTCTCCAACAGCATCACAATGTTACGTTAGCTAGCTATCTTATCATACATTACCTACATAGTAGCTAAATGACACAGCTTACGTTAGCTTAGCTTCATAAACTTACAGCAGTGGAGCCTTTCTTCACAGCCTCTTGTGCATATTCCACCTGAAAAAGGTGACCGTCGGGAGAAAACACAGTGATCGCCCTGTCATATCTTGCTGCCATTATGTTTCTCGAAACAGATGTACTGAAATGTTTAAAAGTGTTGCTAGCTACTCCGCTAGCGAATGTTTGCCAGCTAGTGTTGAGTGAGAGTGTAATCACAGGGCGCATGCGCTTCAATTTTGAGCATTTCAACAAGAAAATTTTCATAAATTCACAGATGCCTCTGCAACATTTTATTTTACTCTTTAAAAACTCAACAGCATTTCATTGTTATCATAAGTGGTTTTGGGACTATAATAAGGGTTTAATACGGACGTTTTCAGCGCTGTTTGGACCCTTTCCGGGGGATATTATTTTCCATTCCCCTGTGGCCTTTGGGTTGAGTTTGGATGATTCCACCTTTGGACAGGGGTTGAAAACATCGTTTTGTTTTTATAAGTCTTAATTTTACACCACAAAACAACAATACGATGCATTGACATGTTTTTATAATTTCGATATATATATATATATATATATCATGAAGATATATTACATCTCAAGGGCATTATCGTTCAGCCCTTTAGTTGGCCGTGTTCGAGAGCATCAAAACGACTGCAGGCCACTGCCGACTTACTGATCTACAAATCACGGTGGATCATAAATAATGACTCATTGTTGTTTGTAGATCAGTCAATCAGTCACAATTTTCCCATGATACATTGCGGATTTGATCCTCTCGAACACGGCCATGGACTACATCACAGAATAACATCAGATGTTGCTATTCTAAACTGTCTGCTTTGAGTTCTACAGATTTGTTAGTTGTTTAGTTGTATGTTTTAGCTTTATATGAAAACACCATGTCGGTGGCGTTTGCACCTCACAGACAACGTGGAAAGGGTGATATAACACCCGCTGGAATTCAAAAGGTAGCTAATTCATTTTTATCACGCACCGCAACAGAATGGAGGCGGATACAGCACCAGCTGCTGTTGTTAGCTAACTAGCTTAGCCAGCGGCCAGGTCGAACTGTAAAGAGGGAAATAGATGGTAACAATGTTGCTAGGGTAAAGCGCGGTCAATATGAACTTCGCGGTAGTGGGCAAATAATCTAAAAATAACTAACATGTTTAGTCGATTCGATGGACTAACATTGAATTTGCTTCTGATATAAATGGAAGCATAGGCTATGGTTTTCTTAGCTAGTTGGATTGTTAGCGTCTTTTGTTAGTATCTTTGACATTGATTATAGCTAACGTTGGAGAAAAAGGCAAAAGACCGGTTGACCAGCTAACTACGATGTTGCCATCAATTTCATGTACTACTGTACTCTCAAAGAACATATGATTTCATGAGTAGTCTGCATTGGAATGGGACACTGTTTGTCCTGCTCAAGTTCAACCAGTCAATACAAGCAACATTGTTTTCATGCATGTTTCCAATCCCCTTAAAATTGTATTTAGGCTACTATATTCTCTCATATGTAACAGGCCCGAATGCAAACATTACTGGATAGGAAGATGCAGTTGTCTTCTATAGGCCTATCCACATTTTTTTCAGTTTTCTTCCCGTTTTGCTCTGTCATGTTTCAGTTACTGGATGAGAACAATCAGCTGATTCAATGTATAATGGATTTCCAGAGCAAAGGAAAGACCGCAGAATGTTCACAGTAAGTTATCATTTATGTATTATACAAAAGTTCCATACCTGATGTTCTTTCAGGTTGCACACTGTCATGCATGTAAGTTTTTGCAGTGTATTGATGGCCCATCTCCCTGTCTTTTAAATGTTAAAATGTGTTTTATGTTCGTTCTGTCAAAAGGTACCAACAAATGCTCCACAGAAATTTGGTTTACCTGGCCACGATAGCAGACTCCAATCAGAACATGCAGTCTCTGCTCCCTGCTGTGAGTATGGGTCCAGGGCGAAGGGCAGTGACGTAGGTGCTGATTCACTCTGACACATTTCTGCCAGAGAGAAAACATGAAGCGTACTGGAATTCATGAAGTTGTACAGATATTGTACAATTTCAAATAAGGTGTTGTTCTTGGCTAGTAGCCTAGTATTTTTTTTATTGCCCCAAACATGGTAATAAAAAAAATACCCCCTCCATATAATTCTCTTCACCAACTGATATAATATATAGGCCTAGATCACAACTTGACATTTTTTTATTTAACTAGGCAAGTCAGTTAAGAACAAATTCTTATTTACAATGACGGCCTAGGAACAACTGCCTTGTTCATGGGTAGAAATACAGATTTTTACCTTGTCAGCTCAGGGATTCGATCTAGCAACCTTTCGGTTACTGGCCAAATGCTCTAACCACTAGGCTACCTGTCGCCCCAAATAAAAGGGCATAGACAGGCAATTAAAGAATGCCCTCTACATATACATTACCAGTCAAAAGTTTGGGATTTTCTTTATTTTTACTATTTTCTACATTGTACAATAATAGTGAAGACATTAAACCTATGAAATAACACATATGGAATCATGAAGTAAGACAACAAGTGTTAAGCAAATCAAAATATATTTTATATTTGAGAATTCCAAGTAGCAGTGTCAGCTTTGTACACTCTTGGAATTCTCTCAATCAGCTTCATGGGGTAGTCACCTGTAATGTATTTAAATTAACAGGTGTGCCTTCTTAAAAGTTCATTTGTGGAATTTCTTCCCTTAATGGGTTTGTGTCAATCAGTTGTGTTGTGACAAGATAGGGACTGGTATACTGAAGATAGCCCTATTTGGTAAAAGGCCAAGTTCATATTATGGCAAGAACAGCTCAAATAAGCAAAGAGAAATGACAGTCCATCATTACTTTAAGACATGAAGGTCAGTCAATCTAGGAAATTTCAAGGACTTCAAGTGCAGTCGCAAAAACCATCAAGCTCTGTGATTAAACTGTCTCATGAGGACCACCACAGGAAAGGTAGACCCAGAGTTACCTCTGCTGCAGAGAATAAGTTCATTAGAGTTACCAGCCTCAGAAATTGCAGCCAAAGAAATACTTCACAGAGTTCAAGTAACAGACACATCTCAACTGTTCAGAAAAGACTGCCTGAATCAGGCCTTCATGCTCAACTTGCTGCAAAGAAACTACTACTCAAGGGCACCAATAATAAGAAGAGACATGCTTGGGCCAAGAAACATTAGCAATGGACCTTAGACCGGTGGAAATCTGTCCTTTGTTCTGATGAGTCCCAATTTGTGATTTGAATTTTTTTGGTCTAACCGCTGCGTCTTTGTGAGACACAGAGTAGGTGAACGGACCATCTCTGCATGTGTGTTTCCCACCGTGAAGCATGGAGGAGGTGGTGTGGGGATGCTTTGCTGGTAACACTGTTGGTGATTTATTTAGAATTCAAGGCACTCTTCACGACCATGGCTACCACAGCATAATGCAGCGATACGCCATCCCATCTGGTTTGCGCTTAGTGGGACTATCATTTGTTTTTCAACAGGACAATGACCCAACATACCTACAGGCTGTGTAAGGACTATTTGACCAAGAAGGAGAGTGATGTATTGCTGCATCAGATGACCTGGCCTCCACAATCACCTGACCTCAACCCAATTGAGATGGTTTGGGATGATTTGGACCGCAGAGTGAAGGAAAAGCAGCCAATGTGGAGACTCCTTCAAGACTGTTGGAATAAGAGTGTGTAAAGCTGTCAAGGCAAAAGGTGGCTAATTTAAAGAATCTAAAAAATATTTTGACTTGTTTAACACTTTTTTTGGTTACTACATGATTCCATATTTGTTATTATCACTATTATTCTACAATGTAGAAAATAGTAAAACGGAAGAAAAACCCTTGAATGAGTAGGTGTGTCCAAACGTTTGACTGGTACTGTACATTACACTGCTAGTCAGAAATTCCACTAGATTCGTCAAGTACAGGAAATGAGGCCATAATACGTGTTACCCCTTCCCTTTTGCTTGTATATCTACCGCTGTCAAGCTCTGACGATAGATTTTGTGGTGCATGTGAGATTGAAAGCAATCATTTGATATGCCTCATATGCCACCCAAATGCAAGCTTGCTCGGTCTCCCCTGTTGTTGGACAAAGGGGAGGTGTATAATGTTCACCTAGATGCTCTGTACTTGATTTCAGAAGTGTGACTCCCCTACTCCTCCAGAGGTAAAGCTTGAAGTGAGTATGGATGGAGAAGTGGTGTTTGAATTATGATAGGGTGTCTAAGGTGTCTTGGTTCACACTTCATACTGTGTATTGCAGGCTATTTCCCATAGACATTCAATCAGGGTATGTCACACCTCTGAGACACACTGCTGGTGATAGGCCAATTGATGGCCTTTACAATAGTATGAGATAATGTAATGGTATACTCTGTTGATAGGCCATCCTTTATTATATAAGCTTGCTTGTTGCTTCAATCTGGCACTGTGAAATAGAGGATAGAATAACATATATCCAGACACTATACAGTGCATTCGGAAAGTATTCAGACCCCTTAAATTTTCCACATTTTGTTACGTTACAGCCTAATTCTGAATTTGATTAAATTGTTATTTTTCATCATGATTGTACACACAATACTCCACAATGACAAAGCAAAAACAGGTTTTTAGAAATGTTTGCAAATTTATAAAAAATTAACTGAAATATAACATTCACATAAGTATTCAGACCTTTTACTTAATACTTTGTTGAAGCACCTTGAGCAGCGAGTACATCCTTGAGTCTTCTTGGGTATTACGCTACAAGCTTTGCACGCCTGTATTTGGGAGTTTCTCCCATTCTTCTAGGAAGAGTCTTGGTGGTTCCAAACTTCTTCCATTTGGGAATGATGGAGGCCACTGTGTTCTTGGGGACCTTCAATGTTGCAAAAATCTTTTGGTACCCTTTCCCAGATTTGTGTCTCGGAGCTCTATGGACAATTCCTTCGACCTCATGGCTTGGAGTGTCATAGCAAGGTGTCTGAATACTTATGTAAATATGGTATTTTTGTTTTTAATACATTTGCAAACATTTCTAAAAAGAAAACTTAAAAAAAAAACTGGATCTTGCTTTGTCATTATGGGGTATTGTGTGTGATTGATGAGGGGCGAAAAAACAACGTAATCAATTATAGAATAATGCTGTAATGTAATAAACTGTTGAAAAGGTGAAGGGGTCTGAATACTTTACGAATGCACTGTATAGCCAGAGATTATATGTCCACAGTTAGATGAAGCCTGAGTCTTTTAATTCTGTACCTTCAACATCACTTGCTTTCTTTCTCATACATGGCTCAGATATGTACCTTAACACAGATAGTATTTCTCTCCCTGTGTCTCTGTGTTGTCTGTCTAGCCACCCACTCAGAACATGCCCATGGGCCCTGGTGGGATGAATCAGAGTGGAGCGCCTGGCCCCCAGCCCCCCCACGGACACAACATGCCCTCGGAGGGCATGGTCAGTGGCGGCCCCACTGCCCCACACATGCAGAACCAGATGAACGGACAGATGCCTGGTAAGTGACCTCTTCGTCACCACCACCTCCCTCTGTCCCTTTCTCTCTCACGATGGTTGCCTAGCAACACCACAGATCTGGGATGGGAGGGAATGGTGCTCTGCTAAACGATGATGTCACTCGTCGGTCTGTGAGCTCTGGTGGTCTTCTAAGAGAAGGGACAGTCAGATGTGTCATGATGCCACCGGAACTAGCCACACTGGGACCCAAATTTGAAAAGCAATTACCAAAACAATGGAGTAGGGTGAAAAATAATCTTATTAAAGCACGATTTAAATGTATTTTTGGAAGGCCTGTGGTCACCATTCATGTAATACATCAAATATTAACATCAGACATTTTTGGGGAGCTATTTCATTTATATGTTTTCAGTTACATTATTTTCCCGGTTCAATCATATAGCAACCCTATATGCTTCACAGCCCTGGTGTGACTGAGAGGAAGGGCAGGGCAGAGCAGACTGCCATATGCCCCTAAATATTTTGTTCATTGCTTCTAGAGTGAAATAATCTCACATCTCTGCTGTTTGCAAGCGAGGTTGTTCGGCTACATTGTATCGTTATTTACTCTTCAGAGTGCACTGGTGTACAAGTGATACATTGTATAATTTCGCTTGACCGTGAGAACGACAAGTTTCACATTGTGTTTTCTGAAGGTTTGTATAAAAATAAAGTGTTGGAGTAGCCTATAGGCCTACTATAGTGATTGGATCCCCCTCTCTAAAACTCTCCCCTCTGAACTAACGTGCTATCCAGCACATAACCTGCCACCTGATCTACAGCCCATTTGGGCAACAAACTAATGTTACCCCACAAGTGTCACGGAACTCGTCTGAAGGTAACCAGTACCGTTTTTTTTTTTATTATGAAAGGACGAAGGTAGTTTTGTGCCTACCCTAAAAATGGTTAAATATGTGTAAAAAATATATATACAATACCAGTCAAAAGTTTGGACACCTACTCATTCCAGGGTTTTTATTTTATTTTTACTATTTTCTACATTGTAGAATAATAGTGAAGACATCAAAACTATGAAGTAACACATATGGAATTATGTAGTAACCAAAAAACAAATATAAATATATTTGAGATTCTTCAAAGTAGCCACCCTTTGCCTTGATGACAGCTTTGCACACTCTCAACCAGCTTCATGAGGAATGCTTTTCCAATAGTCTTGAAGTAGTTCCCACATATGCTGAGCACTTGTTGGCTGCTTTTCCTTCACTCTACGGTACAACTCATCCCAAACCCTCTCAATTGGGTTGAGGTCTGGTGATTGTGGAGGTCATCTGATGAGATTGCAAAACAAATGGCCACTGGATTGATGCAAATAATCATGATATCATTCTGCCAGGTAGGCATAGGCTAACTTTGTAGTTAATGTTTAACCCCTTACAGTCAACATAAAGAAAATCCTCATCAAAATCTGTCTTAAGCTATAGATATGTTTTGCTGAGTCTGAATCCACCGCATCTGCCAATGGCGGCTTTCCGCATTTGCGGTAGAAGGTGGCCAAGTTACAACGTTTGTCAGACCACGAGACATCCCGAAAATCGGTCTTTTCACAAACGTCTGTAGCGTCCAAATGATTTGGCCTTCAATGTGAAAACAACATGTTTTTAGACATTTATTAACAACGCCCCTGAGTCAATACATCTAATAGCTAAATGATTATGGTGTGACCATCTTAAAATGATTAAGGGTGAATTGAGAAGGTTTTTGGGGAATCGTTTCCATCTCTACCATAAGACGGTTATCGTTTAGCATCATTGCTAATGGCTACACAAAGTGTACATGCGCACGGCACACACACACACAGGCATTTGTTCACGTCTTATGATTAACTTTGGAAAATTACATTATTTTCTAAGTTAATTCCCTACTAAGTACACATTTTTGGGGGAATGTTGTTGAATTCTGTTTTAATGTCTGGATTCGGTGATTCCGTCTGTTCTCCACAACGCATATTTTATAGGGCCTTACTATTCTGAACAACTCCCCATATGGGCAGGTGTGGGATAGAAAGGTTGTTAAGGTATTTGTCTGACTTTTTCTGTTTGTTTCCTGATGTGTCTTCTATATGTTTTATGAGCTGTGCTAAGATTCCCTCTTAGGTCAATAAACGTGAATCGGAATTGTTTTTCGCTTTTCCATCGTGTCACCGTCATGATTCAAATGTGCTGCTATAGTTTCATTCAATCAATGAATCAAAGTTTAAAGAGCAACTGGTAGAAAATATCCTATGTGGCATTGATGTTAGTCAAACATTTATTCTAGTGTTAAAATTGACTACAAAGTGTAAATATGATACATTTGGTCATAAAGTCAGTCTCGTCCAAATCTGAGATTTGTCAGTTAGTTAGGAAAAAATAGTATGTAACAGTTTTCCTTGGGTTTAATTCAATTATGCCCACAGCTGGCAGCAATTCGGAGCGCAGCTGCACGCCACCCGATCGTAATGCCTATGGTCAATTTGGTTTGACATTCGATATCCCTACGGGAATAGTTAAGGACAAATCCGTAAATTACACAATGTACATAGGACAATATTTTAAAATGTTAATGGCTCCAAATTTCACCGACGTAACCTCAAACCAAATATAAATTGTAGAAATTCATAAACAGATATTGAAAACATTTTAATGAGACAGCTAAAAGTGCAATTATTAGTTGGTTTACAACATGAAAATATTGTCCCATTTACATTGTGTAATTATCATTCACATGTTTTACACTTTTTATCAAGCTGTTGCTGATTGCTTCTATTTATGCCAAATCATTTGACAGCTGTAGGTTGAGGTTATTGTTTCCTAACGTTATTCCTTTGCAATTTTCTGCAGCGAATAGAGAAGACTATATACCCATCCCATCTAACATTATGAAAATGAATTCCTCGTGTGCTTGGTTCTGGATTGGAAAGGTGTGAAACGTATCGACGAGAGAAAGAAGCCAATTCAATCTTATTGTAGAAGCTCTCTCTAGTTGATGAGCTTTCGCACTCCGCATGCCATGAAGGAGAAAATAATAGCATCATTAAAGAGGGCTGAACTTGATTTAGCCTTGGTTTTAATTCTCCTTATTAGGAAATTCAACAGAAGGAAATGTGGGTCTTGGAGGCGTGCTTTGATGTGGAGGTGTGTGATCGAACGTGGGAAGCGCTTGTACTTTCACTCTGCCAAAACAATTCACAGTTAGTCACTCACCCTTCTAGATAACTTGAATAATGATAGTAACAAGCTTTGGAGCACCTTCAATTAAATGTTGGAAAAAAGGCAAACTCAGCTCCATCATTCATTCCAAAACAACTGAAATTGGCAACAACTTTAATTACTTTTTCATTGGCAAGATTGGCAAGATTAGCAAACTTAGGCATGACATGCCAGCAACAAACACTGACACTACACATCCAAGTAAATCTGAGCAAATTATGAAAGGCAAGAATTGTAAAGTAAGTGTGGAAGAGGTGAAAAATGATTGTCTATCAACAATGACAAGCCACTGGGGTCTGACAACTTGGATGGAAAATTACTGAGGATAATAGTGGACGATATTTCCACTCTGATTTGCCACATCTTCAATTTAAGCCTACTAGAAGGTGTGTGCCCTCAGGCCTGGAGGGAAGCAAAAGTATTTCTGCTACCTAAGAATAGTAAAGCCCCCTTTACTGGCTCAAATAGCACACTTATATACAATGCTATTTTACATTTAAATAAATTGACAACAGACTTTCGGCACGCTTATAAGAAAGGACATTCAACAAGCACAGCACTTACACAAATGACTGAGAGAAATTGATGATAAAAATATTGGGGGGGGTGTTTTGTTTCAGTGTTGCTTTTGACATTATCGATCATAGTCTGCTGCTGGAAAAACTTGTGTTATGGCTTTACACCCCCTGTTATATTGTGGATAAATAGTTACCTGTCTAACAGAACATAGTGCAGCTGTTTAGGCCCCTTACTTTTTTCAATCTTTACTAACGACATGCCTTGAGTAAAGCCAGTGTGTCTATGTACGCGGATGACTCAACACTATACACGTCAGCTACCAAGCAACTGAAATGCAGTTAGTTTCAGAATAATTGGCATGGAATAAGTTGGTCCTAAGTATTTCAGGGGGGAAAGCATAGTATTTGGGACAAATCATTCACTAAACCTAGCAATTAATAATGTGGAAATTGAGCAAGTTGAGGTGACTAAACTGCTTGGAGTAACCCTGGATTGTAAACTGTCCTGGTCAAAACATATTGATACAACAGTAGCTAAGATGGGGAGAAGTCTGTCCATAATAAAGCACTGCTCAACCTTAACAGTTGCCACAGAGGGAAAATTGCAATTGGCTCAGAACAGGGCAGCACGGCTGGCCCTTGGATGTACACAGAGAGCTAATATTAATAATATGCATGTCAATCTCTCCTAGCTCAAAGTGGAGAGATTGACTTCATCACTACTTGTATTTGTGAGAGGTATTGACATGTTGAAACTAAACACTGAGCTATATGTTTAAACGACTTGCACACATCTTAGACACTCATGCACACCCCACAAGACATGCCACCAGAGGTCTCTTCACAGTCCCCAAGTCCAGAACAGACTATGGGAGGTGCACAGTGCTACATAGAGCCATGACTACATGGAACTCTATTCCACATCCACACACACATAACATACGAACTATACACACATGTAGAAATGGATTTTGTGTTGTAGATATATTTGCACTGATGCCCACTCACTAACATAATCTCCCTCGCTTCTAAACCGGCATTGGCCAGTTTCTGGACTGTCGTGGTCCTGATGCGGTGATTTGTGTATGTAGTTGTTCCCGCTGCCCTGCAGATCTTGGGTAGAAGTGCTGTCAGATAGTTCACGCCCATCGGCTCTGATGTGTACCAGATTGAGTCCCCGATACACACTCCTCTCCTTGGGTGGAGATAAAATTGAAGGGCTTTCTCTGGGTATTTCAATAGATATTTTTCCAGTGATGCCACCGGGCATAGTGGGTTCCCTGGCTGCTCGAACATGAATCCACTCTTGGACTCCCTGCCCCTCTCCCTTTTGTCCAGAGGATTCTTTGTTGCCTCGTTTATATGCGAGAGTGGCATATCTGAGAGAGAATGCGTTGTTATAATATTGTTTTCCAATAGCCTAATTACGAGTGCAACTTAGAAATAACACAAACAGGCTATGCATAACATACCTTAGACCGTTCTCGTCTGTTTTTACGAGGAATGAGTTGGGCTTTAGTTGTCTGTTCCTCTCTTTTCCTCTTCGACCCAGATGTAACTGGAAGTTGAACCACACTTTCTGGACTAGACCCCTTGGTGTACCGGATTCAGAGCCTGGGAGTTTTGGAGCTAGGCCATGTCCTTATCGGTGATGGGAGGGTGTCTGTTTGTGATATATTTTCCTTGCTGCCTTAGCTGTTTAATGCTTCCCATAAATACATGATTCGGGGTGGTAAATTCGGTGTCCTTCATAAGGCACCAGCTGCGACCGATGGGAGGGTCATTTAGAAACCATTTGAGCCCACCCCAGAGTGCCAGGTAGCTAATGCTGTACTGCTCCCCCTTCCCATTTTGTACATCTTCATAAAACTATCGGTGAAGGATATTAAACTCTTAGTGACAGTTTTGAAGTCAACAACCTTTTCTTCTCTGCTAGCCAGCCCTCAAAGCAACGCATAGCTCAGTTTGTATTCTTAACTGTGTTTTTTTTCATCGCTGCTTTTCTCTAGGTCATTCAATGCAGTATCCTCCAAATCTGCATGCCTGGGTATTATTGCCATCTCTTTTTCCCATTCATCCATAGTCATGCCGCCGAAAGATGTTCCACTCATCCGTTTTAGTTTTGGCAACAAAGTATCGATTTAGCTAGTTAACTGTATGTTGCTATGACAACCAGCTCAATTTGCTGTCTGGCTCATTCGGACACATTCACTTTATATGGGATGATGGAGATCGCAATTCCATATTAAAACAAAATTGAAAAGGTCGGAGAGACAGACAGCAAGGTTTATACAATTCTCTGCTGTTGAAAATCAAATGTTAGTCTAAAAGAAATGTGAGATAATGCCGAGATGCTTTACCAGCAGCATACCACCCTGCATACCACTACTGGCTTGCTTCTGAAGCTAAGCAGGGTTGGTCCTGGTCAGGCCCTGGATGGGAGACCAGATGCTGCTGGAAGTGGTGTTGGAGGGCCAGTAGGAGGCACTCTTTCCTCTGGTCTAAAAAAAATATCCCAATGCCCCAGGGCAGTGATTGGGGACACTGCCCTGTGTAGGGTGCCGTCTTTCGGATGGGACGTTAAACGGGTGTCCTGACTCTCTGAGGTCATTAAAGATCCCATGGCACTTATCGTAAGAGTAGGGGTGTTAACCCCGGTGTCCTGGCTAAATTCCCAATCTGGCCCTCAAACCATCATGGTCACCTAATAATCCCCAGTTTACAATTGGCTCATTCATCCCCCTCCTCTCCCCTGTAACTATTCCCCAGGTCGTTGCTGCAAATGAGAACGTGTTCTCAGTCAACTTACCTGGTAAAATAACGGTAAAATAAATAAATAAAATATAGTGGAGATCAAGTTTATAATTGCCTGGCTGTGCTGATGAGACAGTGGATTGCGCAGTCAGATGGAACAGAGTAAATGGGCATTTCAACGTCGTCGATTTAGCCGGTGGTAACTTGTGGAATAGACACCGGCTGGAATGCTGTTTTAACCCATCAGGATTAGACTCACCCGTTGTATAATGTATATTTAATCACCCCCTTCACCATAATCATCATCATTCAGATCATTCAAAAATGTGTGGATGCTAAACCTGAAGATCTCGTGGTTCTCTCTGTGAAGTAAAAGTTTGTTTCTCACTAGTAGGCTCTGAAGAGGAAACAACGATACAATGTAGCCTAACAACATCGCTCGCAAACAGCACAGATGTGAGATTTATTTCACTATAGAATAACTTTATTTCACTATAGTCCTCTTACATGTTCATTCCAGTTTGCACTTCAAAATGTTTAATGGCTTATCAGATGGTCTGCCCTGCCCATAAGTCATGAAAAGCCGTACGTTGAGTTGCTGCAAGATTCAAATGGGGAAAATAATGTACCTGTGATAAAACAATGAAATGGTTCCCAAATGATGTATATATTTAATGTATTCCATGAATGGTGACCACATACATTTTTGTAGTGTTTTCTTTGTAATTCCGTTTCAAACGTGGCTCCCAGTGCAGCTAGTTCAGAGGTATAATTGTGCATCTGACTGTTTCTTTGCTTTATGTTCCTAGGTGGTCTTGGACTCCACTTCACTGTGGTTGTGTTTATATGCGTGTTCGTTTGAGTGAGGGAGACTGTGAGCATTTAGTCTACTTTGTTATGCCAATTATTACCAGTTGTCAAGGCATATATAGCACACATGGTTGTAAATATTAGAATAGGGAGAAAATACTCTCTCAGGAGAAAATCTTTTAATTTAACAGTTCCATCTTTATCTCTGTACTGTATGGTAACATACCGTGGCTTGCGAACATATTCACCCCCCTTGGCATTTTTCTTATTTTGTTGCCTTACAACCTGGAATTAAAATGGATTTTTGGGAGTTTGTATCATCTGATTTACACAACATCCACTTTGAAGATGCAAAATATTTTAAATTGTGAAACAAGAAATAAGACCAAAAAAACTGAACTTGAGTGTGCATAACTAAATCAAACCAAACTTTGTCACATGTGCCGAATACAACAAGTGTAGACTTTACCGTGAAATGGTAACTTATAAGCCCTTAACCAACACTGCAGTTCAAGACTATTCACCCCCCCAAAGTCAATACTTTGTAGAGGTACCTTTTGCAGCATTTACAGCTGCAAGTCTCTTGGGGTATGTCTCTATAAGCTTGGCACATCTAGCCACTGGGATTTTTGCCCATTCTTCAATGCAAAACTGCTCCATCTCCTTCAAGTTGGATGGGTTCTGCTGGTGTACAGCAATCTTTAAGTCATACCACAGATTCTCAATTGGATTGAGGTCTGGGCTTTGACTAGGCCATTCCAAGACATTTAAATGTTTCCCCTTAAACCACTCGAGTGTTGCTTTAGCAGTATGCTTTGGGTCATTGTCCTGCTGGAAGGTGAACCTCCGTCCCAGTCTCAAATCTCTGGAAGACTGAAACAGGTTTCCCTCAAGAATTTCGCTGTATTTAGCGCCTTCAATTCTGACCAGTTTCCCAGTCCCTGAAGATGTAAAACATCCCACAGCATGATGCTGCCACTACCATGCTTCACTGTGGGGATGGTGTTCTCAGGGTGATGAGAGGTGTTGGGTTTGCGCCAGACATAGCGTTTTCCTTGATGGCCAAAAAGCTCAATTTTAGTCTCATCTGACCAGAGTACCTTCTTCCATATGTTTGGGGAGTCTCCCACATGCCTTTTGGCGAACACCAAACGTATTTGCTTATTTTTTTCTTTAAGCAATGGCTTTTTTCTGGCCACTCTTACGTAAAGCCCAGCTCTGTGGAGTGTACGGCTTAAGGTGGTCCTATGGACAGATACTCCAATCTCCGCTGTGGAGCTTTGCAGCTCCTTCAGGGTCATCTTTGGTCTCTTTGTTGCCTCTCTGATTTAATGGCGCTTCGAGGGATGTTCAAAGTTTCAGATTTTTTTTAGAACCCGACTATGATTTTACTTTTATTTAACTAGGCAAGTCAGTAAAGAACAAATTCTTATTTTCAATGATGGCCTAGGAACAGTGGGTTATATATATATAGTTCTCCCACTTAAAAAGATGAGAGAGGCCTGTAATTTTCATCATAGGTACACTTCAACTATGACAGACAAAATGAGGGGAAAAAATCCAGAAATCAGAAATCACATTGTAGGATGTGTATTGTGGAAAATAAGTATTTGGTCACCTACAAACAAGCAAGATTTCTGGCTCTCACAGACCTGTAACTTCTTCTTTAAGAGGCTCCTCTGTCCTCCACTCGTTACCTCTATTAATGGCACCTGTTTGAACTTGTTATCAGTATAAAAGACACCTGTCCACAACCTCAAACAGTCACACTCCAAACTCCACTATGGCCAAGACCAAAGAGCTGTCAAAGGACACCAGAAACAAAATTGTAGACCTGCACCAGGCTGGGAAGACTGAATCTGCAATAGGTAAGCAGCTTGGTTTGAAGAAATCAACTGTGGGAGCAATTATTAGGAAATGGAAGACATACAAGACCACTGATAATCTCCCTCGATCTGGGGCTCCACGCAAGATCTCACCCCGTGGGGTCAAAATGATCACAAGAACGGTGAGCAAAAATCCCAGAACCACACAGGGGGGACCTAGTGAATGGCCTGCAGAGAGCTGGGACCAAAGTAACAAAGCCTACCATCAGTAACACACTACGCTGCCAGGGACTCAAATCCTGCAGTGCCAGACGTGTCCCCCTGCTTAAGCCAGTACATGTCCAGGCCCGTCTGAAGTTTGCTAGAGAGCATTTGGATGATCCAGAAGAAGATTGGGAGAATGTCATATGGTCAGATGAAACCAAAATAGAACTTTTTGGTAAAAACTCAACTCGTCGTGTTTGGAGGACAAAGAATGCTGAGTTGCATCCACAGAACACCATACCTACTGTGAAGCATGGGGGTGGAAACATCATGCTTTGGGGCTGTTTTTCTGCAAAGGGACCAGGACGACTTATCCGTGTAAAGGAAAGAATGAATGGGGCCATGTATCGTGAGATTTTGAGTGAAAACCTCCTTCCATCAGCAAGGGCATTGAAGATGAAACGTGGCTGGGTCTTTCAGCATGACAATGATCCCAAAACACACCGCCCGGGCAACGAAGGAGTGGCTTCGTAAGAAGCATTTCAAGGTCCTGGAGTGGCCTAGCCAGTCTCCAGATCTCAACCCCATAGAAAATCTTTGGAGGGAGTTGAAAGTCTGTGTTGCCCAGCAACAGCCCCAAAACATCACTGCTCTAGAGGAGATCTGCATGGAGGAATGGGCCAAAATACCAGCAACAGTGTGTGAAAACCTTGTGAAGACTTACAGAAAACGTTTGACCTCTGTCATTGCCAACAAAGGGTATATAACAAAATATTGAGAAACTTTTGTTATTGACCAAATGTTTTTTTTCCACCATAATTTGCAAATAAATTCATAAAAAATCCTACAATGTGATTTTCTGGATTTTTTTCCCCTGATTTTGTCTGTCATAGTTGAAGTGTACCTATGATGAAAATTACAGGCCTCATCTTTTTAAGTGGGAGAACTTGCACAATTGGTGGCTGACTAAATACTTTTTTGCCCCACTGTGTGTGTATATATGTATGTATGTATGTGTGTGTGTGTGTGTGTGTGTGTGTGTGTGTGTGTGTGTGTGTGTGTGTGTGTGTGTGTGTGTGTGTGTGTGTATATATGTATGTGTGTATATATGTATGTGTGTATATATGTATGTATGTGTGTATATATGTATGTATGTGTGTATATATATATATATATATATATGTATGTGTGTGTATATATATATATGTGTATATATATATGTGTATATATATATGTGTATATATATATATATATATATATATATATACACACATATATATATATATATATATATATATATATATATATATATATATATATATATATATATATATATATATATATATATATTGCACACAAGTGGACTTTATTTAACTAATTATGTGACTTCTGAAGATAATTGGTTGTACCAGATCTTATTTTGTGGCTTCATAGCGAAGGGGGTGAATACATATGCACGCATCACTTTTCCATTTTCCATTATTTTTTCATTTCACTATTTTGTGTATGTCCATTACATGAAATCCAAATGAAAATCAATTTAAATTACAAGTTGTCGCCTCCCAAGTGGCGCAGTGGTCTAAGGCACTGCATCGCAGTGCTAGCTGTGCCACTAGCGATTCTGGGTTCGAGCCCAGGCTCTGTCACTGCAGCCGCGACCGGGAGGCCCATGGGCAGCGCACAATTGACCCAACATCGTTCGGGTTATTGAGGGTTTGGCCGGCAGGGATATCCTTGTCTCATCGCGCACTAGCGACTCCTGTGGCGGACCGGGCACAGTGCACGCTGACACGGTAGCCAGGTGTTCGGTATTTCCTCCGACACATTGGTGCGGCTGGCTTCCGGGTTGGATGGGCATTGTGTCAAGACACAGTGCGGCTTGATTGGGTTGTGTTTCGGAGGATGCATGGCTCTCGACCTTCGCATCTCCCGAGTCCGTACGGGAGTTGCAGCGACGAGACTAGACTGTAACTACTACCAATTGGATACCACGAAATTGGGGAGAAAAAATACAACAACAAAAAATGTACAGGTTGTCATGCAACAAAATAGTAAAAACGCCAGGGTGGTGAATACTTATGCAAGGTACTGTATCATCCTGAAGGTTAAATGGTCTGTCCTTTTTTCCCAGGGCCCAATCACATGCCCATGCAGGGCCCCGGGCCTGGCCCCAACCAGCCTCCCAACATGCCCGGCAGTGGCGCCATGAACATGCCCCCCAGCAGCCACGGCTCCATGGGCGGCTACAACCACGCTGTGCCCTCGTCTCAGGGCATGCCTGCCCAGGGCCAGATGAACATGCCCCAGGGACAGGGACCCATGGGCAACTACGGCCCCCGGCCCAACATGAACATGCAGCCTAACCAAGGTACAGGAAAGAGGGGGGAAAAAGTATAATTAATAGATCTCTCACACTGGACCTTCAGTTGTCCTTCTATTGATGATGACATCCACCCATAGAGCATTTATTATTATTATTTTTCTAATAGGGTTCTGTAATGAAATATTGTGTGTATTTGTGTTGTTCCCACCCCAGGCCCCATGATGCACCAGCAGCCTCCCTCCCAGCAGTACAACATGCCCCCTGGGGGTGGTGGGCAGCACTACCAGGGCCAGCAGAATCCCATGGGCATGATGGGTCAGGTCAACCCAGGCAACCATGTCATGGGGCAGAGGCCCATGCCCCCTTACAGACCCCCACAGCAAGGTATGCGCCGCTCCACAGAGTGGACCACTGGGCAAAGAGCAAGGCGCTTGGTTTGACTTTACACAGGGCTGCGACCTCCTCTCCTGTACCTAACCCCCTCTCCTCTTCGTCTTTAAGTGGAGCTATCTTTCACTTCCACTGCCGTGGCTCACAGACGCAGGTAGCCCCATAACCATAGAAGGAACACTCACCCAGGCGCCCTGAAGGTTGTCAGTCCCAGCACTACTAAACTGTAGTTTGGTGACCAACGAGACTCACACAGGAGCTCTCTAGCAAATAAGTGGCCAAAATTACAACTTCACTTCCTCGCCGAAATTACCCCCCAACAACACCTTGAATCTACCTGTGTGTGTGTTGTTTGCCGTGTGTGTATGTGTGTGTAGGACCCCCTCAGCAGTACCCAGGGCAGGAAGACTACTATGGGGACCAGTACAGTCACGCAGGACAGGGAGCTTCAGAAGGTAGGAGATCCAACCAACCGCTTGCTCGCTCGTAGAACCAACCAAGCCTCTGCCAGTCTAAGGTTCACTTAGAGGAGCTGTGTTGAGGCATGGAGAAGGACAGAGGATGGAGAGCGTAACAAAGCAAAACAACATTGTGACAGATGGTGACCCTGTCCATCAGCTAAGGGAGTGGATTGTTCAGCACCACTTCACACCCAAGCCTTATACAGAGCGTCGGCGGTTTATTTTGGTTCCTACGCGGTTATCTAGAACATTTGTGGAAGTAGAGGATGAAAGTCATCTAACTATTCAGTTGGACATTAGTCACTGTGCTCTGTAAGTCTGGCCTGAAGGAAGCTCTGATGTTCGGTTTTCCCGCCCACCGTCCCATTTAGGGCTGTGCTTCGTCGATAAACAAATAGCTAGTCGGCTAGTTATTCTGTCGAACCCTGATCTTGTCAAGGTGGGACTCCAAATGCATACAGCGACTCAATCCTGGAAGTTGATCTCCGGTCGTGCTTTTAGCGGAAGCAGAGGTCCTACTTTAGCAGAAGCCCCACACACACACGAGTTAGCAGACTTGACAGATGTTGTGTCAAAGACTCATGGAGGAAAATGAGATTAGCTGGACTGGGATGATTTCCCCAGTGATTTCCCACCCCTTCATAGTGGTTTTGTGTCATAGCATCAACATAAACAAGTATTCTCAAATGAATAATTTTCTCTTGCATGTGTCAATCACTTTTTTACACCTTTTCTACTTTCTACTCACTTTGAAACGTTGACACAGCACTCTCCAGTCTCCAATAGCTAGGTTGTACTCTGATGGGAATTACAGGATTTTAAATATTGTTTTGGAAAAATATGTATATTCTCAAAAGAAAGTAGTTTATTTTCTCCCAGGATTAGTTTAAGCTTTTTTCAAAACTATATTTCTGAACATTTCTACACACAGACACTGTGAAGCACAATAAATGTTTATGCGTATATAACAATATTTGAGTCCACTGAATTTTCCCCCCATTGACTTCTATCTCCTCCAAAATGGACATGAAATAACATGTTTCCTATCTCCCTGTGAAGTAATGCTATAGGTGATGGTGAGTACAGTTTGCTTTAGCCACCGTTTCCTGATCAACGCTTTGATTTCTCAGAACAATACTACCACGGAGGTATCAATGTAGTTTCACAGAAATTTACGTAGGGAAAAAGGAAGCTACGCTAAAGCCATATACCGTAACTAATGCAACTTTTTTGTTGCTAAGGCTATTTTGTTCAATAACTGCAGTAGCCTAAATGCTAGCTTTTTACAATTAACATGCCTAAAATACACTTTCTACACCAGTATTATTTCTCCCAATTAGCCTTCCCTGGCCAGCTCAGTTCAGGTTAAGGGAGGTTGAGTTGAGCGGCTGAAGATTGCCGAGTCTGTGGTCTGTTTTCTGCCTTCCTAAAAAAAAATATCATTCTTGATTTCTCACTCACAAATATTTCATTTCTCATAAATGTTGTCGTTCAAGCTTTTTATTTTATTTTACGGCTCATAGCAGGTGTCAGGTAAGGATGCTGAAAAGGTGTCACTATAACAATTCTGTATATTAAAAACAAAACTTCATGTTTCAATGGGCATGCTCACAGTGTTGGTTCTTTTTCTCCTGTGGTTCTTGTCTTGTCTGCCAGAGCGAGACCCAGCAGCCAACCAACAGTCCCCCTATGAAAAAGATCATGGTTTGTTAACTTTGTTTGTTAACAGCCTAAATCAGTGTTTTCAAAACATTCGGATCAGGGTTGGAGTCAATTTCATGTTCAGTTTAGTCAATTCAGGAAGTAAACTGAAATTCCAAACATAACATTTTGAATTGGAATTTCTGTTTACCTCCAGAGTTGACTGAATCAAAATGGAATGGACCCCAACCCTGATTCTGGCCACACTAAGCACTGCTGTGCTGTCTGCTGTTATGTCGTCGAGCCTGGTTCAGATACTGTAATGTCACAGGTACTGTAATGTCTCTGTTGCCCCCCCCCCTGTAGGAAATGCACAGTATGGCCAGCAGCAGGAGGCCTACCAGCAAGGTCCTCCTCAACAGCAGGGCTACCCCCCACAGCAGCAGTACCCCGGACAGCAGGGCTATCCTGGACAGCAACAGGGTTATGGTGGGTGGAAATACTCAGTCTCCCTTTGACTTCCTCTTTCTCTGTCAGTCCACACTCATCCTGTAGGAGGCACCATTTGCTTTCGATTTAGTTGTCTTGAAACATCAGTCCTTGATTCCAAATGGCACCAACCCAGAGCCTCCCGTATGTTTACTGTACCACGCCACTGTTTTCCTAATTTACATTGTGCACTTTCAATGTCGCAGCAGCACAGTCAAGGCTACAGACACTGGCACGTTGATCAGAAGAGGGAACTGGCAGACAATGTGCTGTGTTAGGTGTCCCTCTAGTACTACGGTGGGTCACTGTACAGGCCTAGTCACTGTGTTATAGAAAGTGAGAGATGGAGTGTGAGAGAATGAGTGAAAGAGAAAGGAAAGGTCAGGCTTATGGGTAATCGCCCTTGGCAGTGTGTGCGAGTGGGCCTTCTCCCCTTTGTTTTTAAAATCCTGTCAGCTCTTCTTCTCCTGCTTTTTCTCTCTCTCTCTCTGAGCCAGAGGCATTTCTCTCATGTCAGTAATGAGCTGGTGGAGAGAGGCAGAGGCTGTGAGGTAGGCTCCATCTGCCACACGCTCGTTCACTCTCGCAGGCGGGCCCCCTCTAAGTTAAGCTTTGCGGCGTTGGCATTACGAGCGCCCTAACGATGTTGCGTGGCTCTCTTTTGACTTGGCTCCAGTCAGTCAGGCATCCTATCACTGATCAGCCTTTGGAATGCCTGATAGCACGGCGATATGCGGCGGTACGGTAACACCAGTGCAACGGTAGTATTCAGAGGCTGTCCGATGAAGTGGTTTTTAATGAGGCTCCGCTTCTCTAATGAAGGCCCACGGAATCTCCTTGATGTCTCCTTGCATTAGACGACTTAACACCCAGCCCCGTCCTTGGTGCTGGCTACAGCGCCGGCTGCAGTTAGTCAGACTCTCTGACTCTCTCATTACAGAGAAGAGTAGGCCAGTGTTAGTGTGAAGCCAAACTTCAACGAATGGCCCAGGGCCCAACTAATACTACCCACTAGTCTCTCTCTCTGCCATGCCCCTGTCGGTCTGCCTGTCAGTGGATCTGTGTTCATGGGTAGATGGAGGTGGATTGACTCTAAGTGAGTTCCCCTGAAGCGCTCAATTGTGCAAGAATACGACGTGTCATAATGATTGACATCGAACAGCAAAATCTGGGAATCTAGCATGCTGTTACGCTCCCAGACACTGCATTTGATTATTGAACAATGTCTATAATAGTGTGGTTGTGTACCTATTTGGTGTGAAGAACAGTATCTTCATGTACATGTAATATTTCAGTCAGACGTCCATAACCTTTGATTTCTGTGTGTCCGCCAGGTCCATCCCAGGGAGCTCCAGGCCAGTACCCCCAGGGTTACCCCCAGGGACAGGGGCAGCAGTACGGGGCCTACCGGGGCCCCCAGCCCGGGCCCCCTCAGGCCCAGCAACAACGCCCATACCCAGGCTACGACCAGGTGAGCATGAGCCCATGAGTAGGCAGGTCTTACTGTGTCCTTGTATGTTGGCTAAAGATGGATAGAAGTTAAATATGAGATATAACATTTAGTTTATCCAGGGTTCAGGGAGTGTCCATAAGCAAGAGACCAGGGAGGAGTGGGTGTCTTGTGCATGCTGACGTTGTATGGGGAGTTTAATATATAATTCCTTAAACGGTTTGATGTGTTTAGCCAGCTTACAGCTTAGTATGGTTCTCCTCTGTTAGGAGAAACCTGCCTTCACAGTTGAATTGTGAGTGGAAAAGAGTTTAATATATTGCCTTGAATAATACAGCAAGTCAGAGCAGAGCAGGGTAATGTAGAATCTCTCCTCCCCAAATGTAACATAGACCTTTGGGAGTGTTGACAGGGAGGGAGAGCTACGTGTTGCCCTGTATTTTCTGTGGTCCTTTGCGGAGGCCACAGCTACACTTTGATTCTTTATCTTTGAATATTCAGGGACACATGAGGAAATAAAGACCCGGGGATTTGAACCCCTGACTAGCTCTGTAAGAAGCAAAGGTAATGGTTGCTGTGAAGACGTCACCTCAACGTCAAATCTGGACGTTTGACCTGTTCGCCTAGCCGTGATCTGCATTTGTTATGTTTCTCCTCCTGTCTTCTGTTTAAACATCTGATTTCTTTACGTCTTTTTGTAACCAGGGGTCGAACTTTATGCTTGAGGTCTTCAAATATATCAAGCACAATCTGTAGGGGAACTTGAGAAAATGTAGATGGTTTGGAATTGACAAAATCAAAAATACAACTCGCCATACTTTGGTTAATATTTATATTTTTTTCATGCAATTAACTGCATTTTAATGTTTTATGTGTCATTTATTAATAATTATGCACTGTGTAGAAATAGTATCTGATCAAAGTAATAGTCAAATTGAAACTGAAAATCTGAAATATGTTACTAATGACAATTGTGTTCCTAAAGAGCAGCCACTTTCGACCCCTGTTTAGAAATGAACCTTTAAAATACCAACAAAAAAACATCCCTCCTATCATATTAAATGCACAAGTCACAGAGCAGCATTTTGCCTAATGCTGCAGTATACTAATAAGAAGTTGCGTCCCTCCTTTCATTAGCTTTTCTGAGGCCATGCTCCCACCTGCTGGTTAAATCCAGCCAATGCAGCCAAACAGGAATAGTCTGCATCTGTGACATAAGGTTGATAGCTACCACAGATGTGTTTGTTTGCATCCTATTTAGATATATAAATATGAGCTTTTCTCAAGTAAATGCCTGTTTATTCAGATGTTTGAATGAGAAGTCATTAAGATGTGTCCATTTACAGTACTTTCTTCCTTCCTCCACAGGGTCAATATGGAAATTACCAGCAATGAGAGATGGTCATGGCAGTCAACAAGAGCCCTGCTCTGACCTCTAAACTCGGCTGCAGATCACTGAGACACCCTCTCTCACACACACACACACGCACACACTTTGTGGTCCTTATGTGAAAAGTGTAACTTTTGTTAATGTCGATAATGAGATGATTTTGTCCACTTCCATCACTTTGCTTCTGGTCTGTGTTGGTCTCAAAGCAGCGATGCCTTAAAACGAAACAGAGCTGCCTTATACAGAGCCCTGCAGATTGTGAAATGGGCAAAAATAACAAGTTACATTCATTTTTGGGATATAACAGGACAGAATTGTACAGATCTGAACTTCACACTCATGTAGTGCAATGTTTCTCCATCCAATAGCCCCCCCCCCCCCGTTCATAAGAAGCAATAATGCCAATGGGAGGGGTGGGACAGAGGCAGCGTGAGGAGATCTTGCATCTGAAACAAAATTCTGTTAGGCCATGGTACATGTCAAGGTCAACATGTGTGATGATGTAAAAATCAATTTTATGCTTTTTAGATTAAGCTAACTTTGTATAAGAATTTGGAGACTCTTGTTGAATATTGTTTTTTTTTTTCTGAACTATGTCTATTGATGTCATTTTTTTGTTGTCGTGATGACATTGTATTCATCCCCCATTTTGTTTGTTCTTTTGTTATTTGTTCCCCCTGAATTCTCTATGCTTCTTCAGTGACTTGTACAAAGAATATGTGCTTGGGGTGAACAAATCGGATGCCTTGGTTTTATGAATGGGTTGTATATAGAAAGCTCTCAAACAGAACACCCATGTGCATTGAAGCATCAGTGCTGAAACATTATTTCTTTGGGAAGCAGAAGCAGAACATGACCTGTGAGTAGGGCTGAATACTGACTTGAGATATACAGTGCATTCAGGGAAGTTCAGACCCCTTGACTTTTTCCACATCTTGTTACGTTACAGCCTTATTCTAAGACGTATAAAATCGTTTTTTCCCCCTCATCAATCTACACAATGGAAATATCACATTTACTTAAGTATTCAGATCCTTTACTCAGTACTTTGTAGAAGCATCTTTGGCAGCGATTACAGCCTTGAGTCTTCTTGGGTATGTATTTGGGGAGTTTATCCGATTCTTCTGTGCAGATCCTCTAATGCTCTGTCAGGTTGGAGGAGGAGCGTACACAGAATAGCACAGCTATTTTCAGGTCTCCAGAGATGTTCGATCATGTTCAACTCCAGGCTCTGGCTGAGCCACTCAATGACTTTCAGAGACTTGTCCAGAATCCACTCCTGTGTTGTCTTGTCCTTGTGCTTAGGGTCGTTGTCCTTTTGGAAGGTGAACATTCGCCCCAATATTGAGGTCCTGATCGCTCTGGAGCAGGTTTTCATCAAGGATCTCTGTACTTTGCTCCATTCATCTTTCCCCCATTCATCTTTCCTTCGATCTTGATTAATCTACCAGTCCCTGCTGCTGAAAAACATCCTGACATGATGCTGCCAGGTTTCCTCCAGATGTGACGCTTGGCATTCAGGCCAATGAGTTCAATCTTGGTTTCATCAGATCAGAGCATCTTGAATCCTTTAGGTGCCTTTTGGCAAACTCCAAGCTGGCTGCCGTGCCTTTTACTGAGGAGTGGCTTCCTTCTGACCACTACCATAAAGGCCTGATCGGAGAGCTGCAGATATTGCTGTCCTCCTGGAACATTCTCCCATCTCCACAGAGGAACTCTGGAGCTCTGTCAGAATGACCATTGGGTTCTTGGTCACCTCCCTGACCAAGGTCTTTCTCTCCCGATTGCTCAGCTCTAGGAAGAGTTTTGGTGGTTCCAAACTTCCATTTAAGAATGGAGGCCACTGTGTTCTTGGGGACCTTCAATGCTGCAGAAATGTTTTGGTACCCTTCCCCAGATCTGTGCTTTGACACAATCCTGTCTCAGAACTCTACGGACAATTCTTTCTACCTTATGGATTGGTTTTTGCTCTGACATGCACTGTCAACTGTGGGACCTTACATAGACAGGTGTGTGCCTTTCCAAATCATGTCCAATCAATTGAATTTACCACAGGTGGACTCCAAGTTGTAGAAACACTTCAAGGATGATCAATGGAAACAGGATGCACCTGAGCTCAATTTGGAGTCTCATAGCAAAGGGTCTGAATAGTTTTGTAAATAGGGTTATTTCTGTAAAAAAAAAGAAAATCAATTTGCAAACATTTCCACAAAATAACTTATCTTTTTAATTATGGGGTATTGTGTGTAGATTGAGGATTGTTTAAAATTTCAATCAATTTTAGAATAAGGCTGTAACGTTACAAAATATGGAAAAAGTGAAGGTGTGTAAATACTTTCCGAATGCACTGTGTGTGTAAAACCGCGCTGAGCCCATACTCCTAAAGTGTCTGATTTAGGATAGCTGATTTTCAATCAGGTTTTCCTTGGCTATCACAATGTGAAGGACTACATGGACCCGAGATCAGCACTCCTACTCTGAGACGCTTTATGAATAGGGCACCTGAATGCTTCCAATGCCCCCTGCTACTCCTAAAGGTTAAAGTTAGTAGCATCTACAGTATCTGTTGTCAGAATATGGCCTTGGCGCTTCAGTGTGCTCTGTTAATGGACAGCTGGTTAAGGGCTTTATTCAGTTGGGGGATATTCCAAACGTATGTCTTAATGTACATCCGACACAGATCTCTGTTCCATGTGATGGAGAATAGTGTCTGCTCAATACATAACATTTTTTATTTGCAACTTTATGAACATTATGTCCATACTGAATATTCCCATTATGGGACTGAGGGAGTGCTTTGACCACAGACTGTCCAATCAGACTCACTCGTACATTCAGTATAATCAGTCCCACATAAGCTTCTTTCAGTCTGATGGAGTCTTCTTTACAATGACGGAAGCCATTTTCCCCCCAGAATAAACTTGTAATTCAAAGTGTCATGTTGTACGTTACCACCAACTGAATGTGAGTTAGGTACAATATTACATAAAACACTCAGAGGGAGTGTCTTGTGAAGCTTTGAGATACATTTCCATTAATGTCATGCAACATCTTATGCTTGTACAGACTTTAGTTGTGTTATTCTATTAAACCTTGGGCTTGATACACTATTACTACATGGACACACCATGCACATGTTACAGAGAAGAGAAATGTATAATTGATTTCCAGTCAGCCTCAAAGATACTAACCTTGGTATACTGTAGTACATATCTTGTAATTAATGTTTTGTTTTTCATTCAGCACCCTGTAGCCAATATGATGGGGTCGTTACTGTAAGTGTCATTGTGATGTTAAATGGTACAGTAGGTCACTGTGGAAAAACTGCAACAATAAATTGCTAGAATTTTTATACAGTGTCTTTCTTTCAAATGTCTCTTCTCCGGATGTATGGATATAACCAGATAATATTGCTTTGTGAGTTCCTTGTTCTGGATATCTGTGTATTTACTGTATTGGCAGTCTAGGTTCAATACGCTCCCACCACACCCTGCATACCCGGTCTGTCTGGTCCAGATGTATCATTTACACCCAAAATGACCTCCCTTCTCTCCCCCTTCTTCTCCCTCTCAGCTCACATAGGGGGGAGAGATACAGATGGTGCACCAGATGTGTGGCCAGAACACGTGACCAGAGTGTGGAGATGATGGCCCTGCCTTGCCCTGCTGCTGCTGATGATAATGTGTTTGTGTGTTAGATAACCTAGCGGTTAAGAGTGTTGGGCCAGTAACTGAAAGGTCGCTGGTTCTAATCACTAAGCTGACTAGGTGAAAAATCCACCTATGTGCCCTTGAGCAATGCACTTAACCCTATGTGCTTCTGTAAGTTGTTTTGGATGAGTGTCTACTAAAATGTAAATGTTTATGGATGTTTCAAAAACTAAGAGAAATAGAGAAATCCTGTTTGTGTTAGTTTGCACTCCTTTATAACGATCTGCATGTAACCTATGTGTCTTTATGTGCAGTGCTCAGGGTCTGGTGGCATCTCCGTCACCCCAGCACCATCCTGCTGCTCCACAGCTGGCTGCCCCACCCTTTCCAGCTGCCACTGGGTCTCCCCCTGGCCCCTTGGCTTGGCAGACACCGTTTTGGGCGCTCCCCCACCAGCCCTCCCTGGCAGCTGCCACCCTCGCAGGCGTGAATGGGGTCGGACAAAGTCACTCCTCCTGTGACTGTGTCTGGTGCCACGGGGTGCACAGGGATGAAGGGGTGAAGGGATGGGAGGAGGAGGGTTATGTGGTTGGAGGAAGACTCTTCCCTTATACTCCTGTACTGTGGGATCTCTTTTGGGCACTCATCAATTCAGCAAGCTGGAGACGTCACTGTGCTAATTGTTGAGCGTAATAGGATAGTGGGAGAAAGCAACCCCTCAGTAGTCCACATTTGATTTACATAGTGTTTTTGATGAGTATTACCCCGTGAATCTTTATGTAACAGGGTGGGATTGTTGGATGTTTTGAATGTGGCCTCTTTTTCATCACCAAGTGTAGGGAATTGGAATTGAGGGTCATGTTATCAATGGAGCTGTCTATAAAAGTCCCTGTGTTTGAGTCATTCGGCAGAGTTCACAACCATGAGAAGGCTGCCGCGTGCAGGTTGGACAGGAACAAGTGGTGTTAGTGGATCTAGTCCAAATTTGAAAGAAACAAACACTCAAACCGATGGGTCATTTTGACCCCAGGGGCATATTTTTGATCATAGTCCAAAGGTGGTTCACTCAATTCTTCCAATTTCTCATGACTTTGTCACTCAACTTGTTCTTAATACATCTAAATCATTATTGAGTGGTTTTGTATCAATATGATAATTTTGACCCCAGCCAAAAACGCCTAATTCCGACTATAGTAATTTGATAAGGCCTTTATTTGAATCGTGTTTTTTTTGGAGACAAACACTAAGTGTACAAAACATTAAGGACACCTGCTTTTTCCATGATATAGACTGACCAGTTCAATCCAGGTGAAGGCTATGATCCCTTATTGATGTCTCTTTATAAATCCACTTCAATCAGTGTAGATGGAGGGGAGGAGACAGGTTAAAGAAGGATTTTTAAGCTTTGAGACAATTGAGACATGGATTGTGTATGTGTGCCATTCGGAGGGTGAATAGGCAAGACAAAAGATTTAAGTGCCTTGGAATTGGGTATGGAAGTAGGTGCCAGGTGCACCGATTTGAGTGTGTCAAGAACTGCAACGCTGCTTGGTTTTTCACCACCAACAGTTTCCTGTGTGTATCAAAAATGGTCCACCACCCAAAGGTTATCCAGCCAACTTGACACAACTGTGAAGCATTGTAGTCAACATGGGCCAGCATCCCTGTGGAACACTTTCGACAACTTGTCCATTCCCCGACAAATTGAGGCTGTTCTGAGGGCAAAATGGGGTGCAACTCAATATTAGGAAATTAGTCCTATTGTTCGGACACTTGGTGTATAAACTATTTATCCATACCACCAGAGGGTGTATGGGGATCTGTATCAGTAGTTTTGAACAGATAGACAGATCATGTGCAGAGATATAGCTCCCAGTTATTGTACTTTTCTATACCCCGTATCGTAGGACTGTGCACAAAACAAAAAATACCTTATTTTTGTGCATATAAAAAATTGCCAATGATGGACATACTTGATAGAACTGCAATACAAAACTCAAATATGATCTGAATACACAGAGGTGTATTGGTTATTCTAGGGCAAATTTTAAAAAGTATTTATTTTAGTCAAGGTTGCTCAGGAGACAATATTTAGTTAAACATAATCTGAGGGTGGATTTTTGGTCAATGTCTCTCAGGATTCATGAATGAATCACTTTTTGGAAGTCGGAAGTTTACATACACCTAAGCCAAATACATTTAAACTCAGTTTTTCACAATTCCTGACATTTAATCCTAGTAAAATGTCCTTGTTTTAGGTCAGTTAGGATCATCAATCTATTTTAAGAATGTGAAATGGCAGAATAATAGTAGAGGGAATTATTAATTTCAGCTTTTATTTCTTTCATCACATTCCCAGTGGGTCAGAAGTTTACATACACTCAATTAGTATTTGGTAGCATTGCCTTTAAATTGTTTAACTTGGGTCAAATGTTTCGGGTAGCCTTCCGCAAGCTTTCCACAATAAGTTGTGTGAGTTTTGGCCCATTCCTCCTGACAAAGCTGGTGTAACTGAGTCAGGATTGTTGGCCTCCTTGCTTGCACACGCTTTTTCAGTTCTGCCCACACATTTTCTATAGGATTGAGGTCAGGGTGATGCCATCTATTTTGTGAAGTGCACCAGTCCCTCCTGCAGCAAAGCACCCCCACAACATGATGCTGCCACCCTCATGCTTCACGGTTGGGATGGCATCTTCGGCTTGCAAGACTCCCCCTTTTCCCTCCAAACATAACGATGGTCATTATGGCCAAACAATTATATTTTTGTTTCATCAGACCAGAGGACATTTCTCCAAAAAGTATGATATTTTTACACCTGTGCAGTTGCAAACTGTAGTCTGTCTTTTTTATGGCAGTTTTGGAGCAGTGGCTTCTTCCTTGCTCAGCGGCCTTTCTGGTTATGTCGATATAGGACTAGTTTTACTGTGGATATAAATACTTTTGTACCTGTTTCCTCCAGCATCTTCACAAGGTCCTTTGCTGTTGTTCTGGGATTGATTTGCATTTTTTGCGCCAAAGTACGTTCATCTTTAGGAGACAGAACGCGTCTCCTTCCTGAGCGGCATGACGGCTGCATGCTCCCATGGTGTTATTACTTGCGTACTATTGTTTGTACAGATGAACGTGGTACCTTGAGGCATTTGGAAATTGCTCCCAAGGATGAACCAGACTTGTAAATTCCTACAATTTTTCTTCTGAGGTCTTGGCTGATTTCTTTTGATTTCCCCATGATGTCAAGCAAAGAGGCACTGAGTTTGAAGGTAGGCCTTGAAATACATCCACAGGTTCACCTCCAATTGACTCAAATGATGTCAATTAGCCTATCAGAAGCTTCTAAAGCCATGACATTATTTTCTGTAATTTTCCAAGCTGTTTAAAGGCACAGTCAACTTAGTGTATGTAAACTTCTGACCCACTGGAATTGTGATATAGTGAATTATAAGTGAAATAATCTGTCTGTAAACAATTGTTGGAAAAATTACTTGTGTCATGTACAAAGTAGATTTCCTAACCGACTTAACAAAATTCTAGTTTGTTAACAAGAAATTTGTGGAGTGGTTTCAAAACAAGTTTTAATGACTCCAACCTAAGTATATGTAAACTTCCGACTTCAACTGTGTATTTCAAATTTAGTGAACTGGCTCTTTAAATGGCAGTCGCTTTTACCACATAAATATGAAGAAAAAATACTAAATGATACTACAATCAAATGATGGTAAATCTGCTTTTTGTTGCGATTAGAGATTGTACTTTGGAAAAAAGCTGCACATTATATAAGGGAAAAATATAGCAAATATTTTCTTTTGACAGAATATGCAAATTATCTGAAAATTTGCTAAAAATAACAGTCTGTTTCGGTTCTTTAAGAAAAATGTCAGATAACATTATTTACATGCCTAATGATGTTTTCATTAGCATTAGGTTTCTATTGTGCTATGATTGATGCTTTTTCGAATAGTTTCTTCTTGGGGTCAAAATGACCCCACACTTAAAAAATAAGATGTTATCTAGCACCTAAAGGGGTTCTTCAGCTGCCACCATAGGATAACAGTTTGAGGAACCCTTTTTGGTTCCAGATAGAACCCTTTTGGTTCATGGAACCCAAAATAGTTCTAACTGGAACCTAAATGGGTTCTCCTATGGGGAGAGCCGAAGAAACAGTTTGTAATCCATATAAGTAAATGATGTATGGCAAGAGTACCCCTTACATTTAGCACTAATTAACTGTAGCACGCTTGTTTTTGGCATGAAGTAAAGATATCATTTGATCAATCATAAATGTTAATTCAGTACCTTTTCATCCATGGACTATAAGGCAAGAGGTATAAATGAGGACAAATACTACTGACCAAAAATGTTAACGCAGCAATTTCCAAGATTTTACTGAGTTACAGTTCAATTAAGGAAATCAATCAATTGAACTACTTTCATTAGGCCCTAATCTATGGATTTCACATGACTGGGAATACAGATATGCATCTGTTTGTTACAGATAACTTTTTTTTAAAGTAGGGGCATGGATCAGAAAACCAGTCAGTATCTGGTGTTACCACCATTTGTCTGCTGCAGCTAGACACATCTCCTTTGCATATAGTTGATCAGACTGTTGATTGTGGCCTCTGGAATGTTGTCCCACTCTTCTTTAATGGCTGTACGAAGTTGCTGGATATTGGCGGAATGCTCTGATGCTGCTGATGGTCATAAGTAGCCTACAAACTTGCTAAATGCCTGGTAACCAGCACTCTATTGTCCCTCTAATCACTCTGACATCAATGCAAATATATCAAACACTTCATGGGTGCCCATGGGCTATTGTTGCGCAGCATTTCTATAGGCTATGCACTTGCTTTAGAAAACAGAGTGATGGCCTCTATTAAAAAGAGGAGGATCCCATCAGCTTTCTATAGGCTAGGCCTACTATATTTATTTCTCAACTTTCCTAATATTAAGCACATTGCTTCTCTTTACAACAGCTTACCTGGCTGGCATGAAAATTAACCACTGAAAGCATTTTTCATTTAAGTGTATAGATGACCTATTTTTTTCGTTGCCCCTGTTTCGAGACAGGTGCATGATAATGGTCTATTTTAAATCAAACAAATTTCACACATATATTATTTAGTATTTGTAAAGACAATATTAAATAAAGAGTAATGTGATGGGTGACAATATTAGCCTACCACTTGTGAAGGATATATTATCACTTGTGAATGATGCCCAGTTTAAGTGCATGACTTTTCTTTGTGTGACATTTTTAAATCATAGTTGCACACCTCATGTAGCCCATAGGCCTATATGTTTCACAACCAATGTGGCCAAATAACTTATTAAAATTAAGCACTTTAATCCACTTTACATCGTGTGTAGAGCCTAACTGGCATACATATGAAGCGCGTGAGTTTCAAGTTTTGGGGAAGATAATTTTCACAGTAAAAATGCAGCTTTATAATGAAAGCATTACGTGCATAATCACATTTATGGCAACTTTTGACAATGGTGTTTTCCTGCTAATAGAACATACATGTCTATAGCCTACTGTCGTGTGCACATTGCTGCGCATATAATGTGAAAACATAGCCTCATAGTTTATCAACATTTTAGGCTAAACATTCTCATCTGTTGCGTCAGGCTCGTTGCTTAAAACTGTTTTTTTATGCTAGTGGTTGTATTAATTTGCGATCTATCGCATCCCACAACTGTCCCAGACTATGTTTGGAATATTTATTTATCACACAGAATAGAATAGGTCAACTTTTGTACTATGGCGGATAGTAGATTGACATGGGCTAGTGCTTTTGCTGTTCGTTAAGCCTACTCAACTTTTTGGCTGACGAAAAGTAAATGTGGACAGATCTTCCAATATCTTCACTATGCGCCTCTGAAATGGATAAGGACACACACAGATGCATCCCGGATGTGTCTGCCTTCACTTGTAGAAAGACCCAATCACGTGACTGAGAGCCATGTGCATGAGAGGAGCTGTAGCACGAGGCTGGGAGAATGGAATTCTAATTATTGTATTCAGCCTAAGGGCACAACGGCCACTGGCCGCAAAAGGCATGGATTTTTTTAGAAGGCGTACAAAGGGGATGCAGCCGGGAAATTTGAGCGTTGTCAAGTGTTTGTTAAATTGTGAATGAGAGACTGATAAAGTGTGTACAACCTGCACACAAAAAACAAAGAGAGCTCATGCCTTCCATACAACTTTTTTCAAATCATCATTAGAGTCGCATCATGCAGCCTTAGAATGTAAAACATATAGCCCAACGTTTGTATCACAACTAAAGTTACATAAATAACTTTAAATTAAGCATATAGGAGTAGCTGTTTTAACCGCTCAACACAGAATAGCCACATGTGCCACTCCCTCATATAATTTGGAGAAAATATCCTTTCTATGTTATTCAGCTATGTTCAATTGTTTTCTTCATACTATAAAATAATGCCATGGAATTCTAAGCAAATCTTGTCTACTAAATTAACTAGTGTAGCCCACAGCCATATGGCATAGCCAGATCAGGACCTAACATAAGGACAACTCAGAATATGCTATTCTGTTCTTCTGAAATAGACTACATTTTCTTCATGTCATGTTTCTTTAGAACTGTCTAAAATAAATAATAGATATATTGTGATGGTGTAGGTTATATTTCATGGATTTTTTTGACTTTTTAAAATGTAGATGTTCCAAAGGTCTGCATCAGTGGCGTGTAGGCTATGCGTGGAAGCCAGGAGATGCTAAATGTTCTTATGTTAATGAATGGTCAATTACTGTGAGACTGGCAGTTATTTGCTTGACAATCACCGGCTGACAATTTCATGACCACCACAGCCCTAATCCAGAGCATCCCAAACATGCTCAATGGGTGACATATGTGGTGAGTATGCAGGCCATGGAAGAACTGGGACATTTTAAGCTTACAGGAATTGTGTACAGATCCTCGCGACATGTGGCCGTGCATTAATAATGCTGAATGCTGTGCATTCAAATTGCCATCAATATAAAGCAATTGTGTTCATTGTCTGTAGCTTATGCCTACTCATATCATAACTCCACCGGCACCATGGGGCTCTCTGTTCACAATGTTGACATTAGCAAACCGCTCGCCCACACAACGCCATACACGTGGTCTGCGGTTGTGAGACCGGTAGGATGTACTGCCAAATTCCCTAAAACAATGTTGGAGGTGGCTTATGGTAGAGAATTGAACATTAAATTCTCTGGCAATAGCTTTGATGGACATTGCTGCAGTCAGCATGCCAGCTTATTGATATGCCACACCTGTGGATGGATTATCTTGGCAAAGGATAAATGCTCACTAACAGGGATGTAAACAAATTTGTGCTAAAAATTGAGAGAAATAGGCTTTTTGTACGTATGGAAATTTTTGGGGATATTTTGTTTCAGCTCATGAAATATGGAACCAACACTTTATATGTTGCGTTTGTTTTTTTGTTCAGTGTATTTGCAGTGTCTTCTCAGGTTTTAAGTTGACAGTATTATTTCAGAAGATTATCTTGTTCAATATTTTGATAATTATAATTCAAGGCACCTTTCAGGCGAGGCTTCTAACCACTGAGGGGAAAATGACTATTTGATCATATAGCTGGCAGGCAAGATGTGATCTCTCTCTCTCCATTTCTCTCTCTCGCCCACCTTCCATCTCTCTCTCAGTGTGACAGAAAGTCTATGGGGAGGAATAAGAGGTAGTTATGGAGGAAATGCAGCAGCCTCCACAGTTTAATTGGAGATGTGTCTCACTAAATAAATGGTGCAAAACAAGCGTTGACTGGAGGCTTGAGGGAGGGGCCCTGGGGAGGCAGCCTGCTTTATTGGGCCGGAGCTCTGCACCACTTCAGGGTGAGGTGGCACTGGGTTGTGCCCGGCTAAGGTAGCCTACCCTTCATAGAGTCCACCCACCCAACCACGAGCAGCTATCACAAACCAAACAGCACGACGAGGAGAGAGAAACATTGATTGATTTGTCGGCTAGGCATTGTTAGTTGATAGTTTAGTGGATTTTGCTGTTAGACTCTGAATATCAGGTGTTGGTGAACTTGGTGACCTGGAAGCACATCTAGTGATTATTCTGACTCAATTAGGAGGAAATTGTATTCCTGATCTGCCATAAATTTAAATACCTACATGCCATCACAAAATCGATAAACATAACACATTTTGCTCAAACAATTTCGATCTCTAACAGTATAGCTCCTCGAAATCGTCTATGTCAATTTATCTTTAAAAAAAAGCCCAGCCAATCCAGTCTGCCTGTCCAATCCATACATGACCTGGGAGCACCTTAGGAGAATGTGTTCTATCAATGTTAATATCTGTTGTCCTCTACAACCTGGCCTTGGTGAGAGTGCACGTGTGCTTGTGTGCATGTGTGTAGCGTAGATTGTAGCCTCTTGACATGAGTTGTGATTTATCTCTATAGTGTAGCCAGATAATTGGACATGACATTGTCCTCTGTGGTCTCTCAGGGGAACAGAAGAGGATTTAGACTATTATGGTCTGTGTCATGAATATGGCACACATACAGCCCACAACAAAGGCCCATCATGTGGAAATGTATTCTGTATGAACAGATGAATATTACAATGATAGATCTGTCACATTTTCTGGGAAGCATTGGTGATCAGTTGGCACTGCCTGGGAAAAGATAGGAATTGCAGTAATAAATAAAGTATCTATATACATCATTACTCCTGGAAAATGATCAAAAAACATATCCAATATACCGAAATGCATGGCGGCTTAACAATGATGTTTACCAGTAAATCAACTGAAATGTGTGTTAGTGAGTTGAAGTTAGTGTGCACAACCGTGTGATCTCCAACAACAAATGATTCATTTCAATACATATGACGTGTGGGGCTTCACTTAGTTAAAACCAACCACCATGTTTATTGCCGTTTAGCCGTCAAATCAAATGAACAGTGTGCTGTTTTTGTTTGTGTTCTATTCTGATAAAAGTTGTGTCTCTGGGAGATATAGCAGGTATGTTGATATCAGTATTCCCACAGCCTGCATAATTGCAGTAATTTGCTTTCCCTTTGGGTAATCTGTAAACATGGCTGTTTTGATGTTTTTGGCATCCTCCATTGGCTGGGCTCTCTCCTCCTCCAGCAGAGCCCCCATCTCAGCCCAGGGTGACACAAATAGATCCTTCCCCAGAAGGCGCACGTATTTCCAGTGTGGCATGATCGATATGGCCCAGTCCTCACTGGGACACACTGGGACGCTGGCGATATTAAAAGTGCCCTGTGAGTCACCTCTCGCCATGCCGGCGTTTTAGGGAAATAAAGCTATCGATTCTCCAGGGCCTCTGGCTGAGCATTAACCTGGCTAAGAAATTAGAACATACTCATCTGGACACATCTGCCCACAATGTTCCCAAAAAGGCTGGCCTGGGGAGAAGGAAGGGGGGTTGAGGAGGGTAGAGGGGGCCCGCTGGTCAGGATGATGAGTAGAGCCCTACTTGATGCCCCCATTTGGGCCAGAGGGACGGGGAGAGGCATCTGGATGCCCAGGACTTCCATTAGAGGGCCAGGTTGGTAGCATGGGTCGATGTGGCCAGGTCTGGTCGGGGTACTCTGTCTGGTTGGGGGTACTCCATCTCGGCACAGTGTGGTTCAGCCCCCTGTGATGAGGAGAGAGAGCGGCTGCTGACCCACTGACAACGTGCTCCTGAGAGGGGGGAGGAGGGAGGGGAAAAGGGGGTGAGGAGGAGGGAGAACACGGTGTCCATGGCTGGGCTGGGCCCTTTAGAATTAAAGCACCTCTGTACCATTGGATATTGTTTCTCTTTTTTCAGTGTAGTGTCTATTCGAAATGTCATCAAACAGGCCTCTCTCTTCATACAGGGATGAAGAGAATTGCTTATGAAGAGCACTTACAATGACTACCTGGATTGAAGTCAAGATATCCAGCCAGAACAGAGTTTGCAGGAGATGCACCGTTGAGGCCCTTTGGTCAACTAAAAAGTCAAAGTAATAGATTAAGTAAGTCTTCATACAGGGAGAATATTCTAGAGGTATGCATGACTTCTTCACTGGTGTAGTATGTGTTCTGGAAGGTTGCCATGAATCCTGAACTCTAGAGAAAAATCTAACTTCTTAAAGCCATGGAAGTACACAAACGTGTTAGCGTGTTACAAAACACTCGTGTTTTTGGAAGTTGTCGAGTTGTGAAAACTATAGTCATGCATTGGCTAAGTAGTAAGTAAAACATTAAGCTGTAATTTACATTTTCAGATGATATTCTTATTTGTCTGTAAAAGAGATGAAAAGCAGGAATAAACAATATGAGAAATTGATCTTGAGATAGAAGTTGTTTTTCAGTCTCTCGGTCCCTGCTTTGATGCACCTGTACTGACCTCGCCTTCTGGATGATAGCGGGGTGAACAGGCAGTGGCTCGGGTGGTTGTTGTCCTTGATGATCTTTATGGCCTTCCTGTGACATCGGGTGGTGTAGGTGTCCTGGAGGGCAAGTAGTGTGCCCCCAGTGATGCGTTGTGCAGACCTCACTACCCTCTGGAGAGCCTTACGGTTGTGGGCGGAGCAGTTGCCGTACCAGGCGGTGATACAGCCCGACAGGATGCTCTCGATTGTGCATCTGTAGAAGTTTGTGAATGCTTTTAGTGACAAGCCAAATTTCTTCAGCCTCCTGAGGTTGAAGAGGCGCTGCGGCGCCTTCTTCACAACGCTGTCTGTGTGGGTGGACCAATTCAGTTTGTCCGTGATGTGTACGCCAAGGAACTTAAAACTTACTACCCTCTCCACTACTGTCCCGTCAATGTGGATAGGGGGGTGCTCCCTCTGCTTTTTCCTGAAGTCCACAATCATCTCCTTTGTTTTGTTGACGTTGAGTGTGAGGTTATTTTCCTGACACCACACTCCGAGGGCCCTCACCTCCTCCCTGTAGGCCGTCTCGTCGTTGTTGGTAATCAAGCCTACCACTGTAGTGTCGTCCGCAAACTTGATGATTGAGTTGGAGGCGTGCATGGCCACACAGTCGTGGGGGAACAGGGAGTACAGGAGAGGGCTCAGAACACACCCTTGTGGGGCCCCAGTGTTGAGGATCAGCGGGGTGGAGATGTTGTTACCTACCCTCACCACCTGGGGGCGGCCCGTCAGGAAGTCCAGTACCCAGTTGCACAGGGCGGGGTCGAGACCCAGGGTCTCGAGCTTGATGACGAGTTTGGAGGGTACTATGGTGTTAAATGCTGAGCTGTAGTAGATGAACAGCATTCTCACATAGGTATTCCTCTTGTCCAGATGGGTTAGGGCAGTGTGCAGTGTGGTTGCGATTGCGTCGTCTGTGGACCTATTGGGGCGGTAAGCAAATTGGAGTGGGTCTAGGGTGTCAGGTAGGGTGGAGGTGATATGGTCCTTGACTAGTCTCTCAAAGCACTTCATGATGATGGAAGTGAGTGCTACGGGGCGGTAGTCGTTTAGCTCAGTTACCTTAGCTTTCTTGGGAACAGGAACAAAGGTGGCCCTCTTGAAGCATGTGAGAACAGCAGACTGGGATAAGGATTGATTGAATATGTCCGTAAACACACCAGCCAGCTGGTCTGCGCATGCTCTGAGGACGCGGCTGGGGATGCCGTCTGGGTCTGCAGCCTTGCGAGGGTTAACACGTTTTAATGTTTTACTCATGTCGGCTGCAGTGAAGGAGAGTCCGCAGGTTTTGGTAGCGGGCCGTGTCAGTGGCACTGTATTGTCCTCAAAGCGAGCAAAGAAGTTATTTAGTCTGTCTGGGAGCAAGACATCCTGGTCCGCGACGGGACTGGTTTTCTTTTTGTAATCCGTGATTGACTGTAGACCCTGCCACATACCTCTTGTGTCTGAGCCGTTGAATTGCAACGAGGTGCGAATTGCAACGAGGCGCGAATGAGGTGTGCTCATTTGTTATTTATCTTCCCTATTGAACATACTACTCCGTCTTAAATTTGATAGTTTATTTAGATATTAGAGTACCTGAGGATTAATTAGAAACATCGTTTGACTTATTTGGACGAACTTTACCGGTAACTTTTTGGATTTGTTTGTATGCATGTTGAACGAGTGGATTACTGAAATCAATGGCGCCTACTAAACAGACTTTTTTGGATATAAAGGACTTTATCGAACAAAACGACCATTCATTGTGTAGCTGGGACCCTTGGGATTGCAAACCGAGGACGATCTTCAAAGGTAAGTGATTTCTTTTATCTCTATTTGTGATTTTTGTGATGCCTGTGCTGGTTTGAAAAAGTATTTTGATGTGTTGTGCTGTCCTCAGATAATCGCATGGTATGCTTTCACTGTAAAGCCTTTTTGAAATCTGACAACGCGGTTGGATTAACAAGAAGTCATGCTTTTAAATTATGTAAGGCAGTTGTATGTTCATGAATGTTTAATATTACGATTTTGTCATTTGAATTTGGCGCTCTCCAACTTCACCGGATGTTGTCGAATTTGATCCCGGTAACGGGATCAGATCCCTACGAGACAATGTCTCAGATAGGAGTTACTGGTCAATAGATCCAAAACCCATGCATATCTCCTATGGTCTATCATCAATAAAGGAAAAACAGTTAGGAAACTCTCTCTCACTCTAGCTCTCTCTCTCTTTCTCTCTCTCTCTTCCTCCCTCTCTCTTTCTCACTCTCTCTCTCTCTCTCCATCCCGCATCCTGCCCTACTGTAGCAGTGTGAAGCTAGGAAGTTCTCTGCCCCAGTTCTCGACGTCCTTGAGAGTTGTGCCTTCGGGCCGGGGTTGTTGGGGTCCCGCGGTGCACAATGTGTGCTTGGCGCCCAGACTCCCGCTGTACTCCACCGCCCCTGCGTGGCTCTGGAGAGACGCCAAGCTCCGATGGGTTATCCGCGAGAAACAGCTCCTCTCCTCCACGCATCCTCCTATATCTCTATCTCCCATTCTCCCTTTTCAAAACAACACCACAAACTAGAAATCACAGCACTGTGTGGCACACCAAGAATATGATGCTTAGGAGCTAATTATTTTAATAAGTAACTATATAGTAATAAACAGTGTTTACTGGTCTGTAAATGAATAAGTAGCTCCCTTTTTCCAAATGTTATATTTTGCCACAGGATCGAATGAAGGCCTGTGTTGTGCAAGTCATTTGTCAAATGAATATTTCATCTAGCCCATGTATATTTTCCTCTGTCATGGATCACCTTTAGACAGTCATCAAATGAATAACATAAGAACAAGCACTTTATAATAACTCCAGGTAATAAAGCATTTATAATGAATTAGTCAATAGTTTATTCATGATTTATTCATTATTACTCCATTCATAAGATGTTTAATATAGGTCCTTATCCTCTACGGGATCAGTGTCCCCCACGCGGGACGGTGGAGCTAACGTAGGCTAATGTGATTAGCATGAGGTTGTAAGTAACAGACGCCTCACAAGTCCTCAACAGGCAGCTTCATTAAATAGTACCCACAAAACACCAGTCTCAACGTCAACAGTGAAGAGGCGACTTCGGGATGCTGGCCTTCTAGGCAGAGTTGCAAAGAAAAAGCCATATCTCAGACTGGCCAATAAAAAGAAAAGATTAAGATAGGCAAAAGAACATAGACACTGGACAGAGGAACTCTGCCTAGAAGGCCAGCATTCCGGAGTCGCCTCTTCACTGTTGACGTTGAGACTGGTGTTTTGCAGGTACTAGTTAATGAAGCTGCCTGTTGAGGACTTGTGAGGCGTCTGTTTCTCAAACTAGACACTCTAATGTACTTTTCCTCTTGCTCAGTAAAAAATACTTAACTAGTCAATGGTTTATAAGGACCTATATTAAACATCTTATGAATGAGCTTATTAATCATTATTAAACACTTAAAAGTTGTTTTTAAAGGTGTGAATAACTAGCTTACTAATATTTACAAATGTGGGAGTAATGATTAATAAATGATGAATAAACTGTTTACTAATCCGTTATAAATGCTTTCTTACCTGGAGTTATTATAAAGCGCAACCCAAACATCAATTTCCCGGAGAGACATTTGATTTGTGTATTTGTAGTAATTAATATGGATATCGGCCAAGAGCAAAAGATAAAGATTCATTTTCTAATATATTGTCCTTGGATTGTGTAGGTACCACAGGAAATGAACTTCCCTCTTTTTTCCTGTTCTTTCTTTTTTTCCTGGCTTTGGCATGGGGAATTGGTGGGATGAGAGAGGCTATTCCCTAAATAGCCCATGGCAAGAGGTAGTCTGATTAGCATGCTGCCTGCTTTCTGGCAGCATTCCTCTAGGCCACAAGCGCTATCACTTACGTGCTGTTTGTATTTGTAGTTGATAGTGTGTGCTGTTATAATTGGAATGAGCTCGGGAACCTCGTTTGCTTTTGATCCGCTGCCAGCCACTCGGAGTGCTACTGGGCCACAGCTCTCACCTCAACACTCCCAGAGGATTATGGGAAACGGCAGTGCTTATGTTCTAAAAAGCTGCCTGACAGCATCTCATTCAAGGTCGAACAATACAATGGTGAGTGTAGGGAAAGATAGACCAAAAAAATAAAAAAAGGATGTGGAGAAAAGTTGAACTGATATTTGATGTAACATTGGGGACAGTTTTAGCAACTGGGAGGAAGATACTTTAAGACTCTGTCCTAAAACCAGAAAGTAAAATGTCAAAGGGTCTCTAGAGAAACTGATAAATATCAGCACCACTGAAAATACTGACAAATGGCACCTGTCTATCACTATTACACTGTAATTACAGATGATGGACATGACAACAGTCCCAGTGATAATCATAACAATAGATATCCTGTAATATTAGTACTGACACACTGCTGACACAAGTAGCAGACAAAACAGCATCATGGTCTGCCTGGCCTGCGTCTGGCAAGAAAGAAATTCAACTAACCCCAGGTGTTGTCTGCCTTGCATTTCTCTCTGTCTGAAGACCCCATCCACTCCAATGAACTCAGCTTAGCAGTAGAGAAAGTAGAAAAAAAATACTCTAATGATGTCTGGCTTGTGGTCCATTTTCTCCTCCTCCATGAAATGTTCAGCTCAGGCAGCTGCTTGCTCAGCTCTTTCTTCCAGAGAGGACCGTCACAGGGGAATTATGGGAGTTTGACGCACCCCTTTCTGCCAAATGCCAGCGGGGCCAATAGAAGAAAGTTATCTTAAACTCCTAAACTCAATATTTAATCAAGCTCTGGGTTGGATTACTTTTTCTGTTTGATTAGGTGAAGGGATCAGGCTGGCCTCCTCTTAAAGAGAGTGAGTTTTAAATTGCTGGGAAAATATTTTACAAAAGCTTCTTCATTACTCTTCTTGATATTGAGGGAGAATCTAAGTAGAATTAATCAACATTTTCTCCCAAACAACTAGCAACATTTTAGGAATGGTGGCAAAGGTCAGATGGAACTGTCATAGTTACTAAACCTATTTCTTCCCCTTTAAAGATTCTAGGATCCTGGGCCACACCAACAGAGACAGGTAAGTACAAAATTATAGAATAATATAGAAATCACTGTTCACTGTTCATAGTAGTCGTAGTAGTAAAATTACTAATGACTGTTTCATTATCATACGTTCTCATTCCATCATCAATTCTCAAATGTGAATACCGGTAGACTCTTAATGCTTGTGGCCTAATATGATTGTAAATGACTGTTCCATCGTATCCCATCTTATCGACGGAAGACCACAGAGCAGATTCACCTGAGAGTAACCCTGATGAGCTCGTTCCACCAGGGCTTTAGCGCTGGTTAAGTACAAACACCTGCTAAAATATTGGCAATTAGAACATAATTAGCTGCTAATGTATTTGTAATTCCAAAGCGAGCCATAGATATGTATTTTTTTGCGGAGACTCCCTTTTTTAAATGTTTTCTGTTGTTATTGAGTTCCTCAGGTATTTGTATCCCGAGAACATTGACTAAGTGCCCCAGTTCATCATATGCAAATGGTTTATTAATTACACATGCATTATGCCGTTTTTCAAAAGACATCAAAGGGCCTGTGAGTCTTCAGATGGTCCCCCTTCTGTAACAGGGCTCAGGTTACAAATGCTTGCGTGTGCACTTTCCCAGAAAGACGCCTTTTCAGGCAGAATAAATGCCTGCTCAATTAAAAATCTGAACAGTAACTTCTCTCTTTGCATCAAAATATTTTAGCAGCATCTCCGGTGGTCTGACGATGTTTGCGTTTTGGTTTGTCATTTGAGCCATCACACAATGTCATTAGAAAACTAAATGATAATGTGGTCTTTGAGTCAAATACTGACTAGGAATTGTTGATCTCAAGTTCTACATCATCAAAAACGAATAAATCTCTAGAGTCAACTTCAAGCATTTTTTCCCCCATTTCATATAACTATCATTTCTGTGGTGTATTTCTACAATGTATCTATAAATGGTGCAGACATTATATTGCTACAGTATATGACTGTGTCAGTCTGGCCACTCATCGTTCCTTGGTGACTTTTATGTTAATGACCTATAGACCAGGTGCCAGAGGATGATTTATACAACCCATAATGCATTGCATTGATTAGCAATACCACTCTAATGCTGTACCAGGTTCAAAATCACAACACACAACCGTCATATCCTGCAGCAACATATTCCAGCTATGCATCTAGGATTGCATATCATCAAGTATCCAATGAGATGTTGAAGAAGGAACCCTGCAGTCTTGTGTTATCAGTCTCTGGTGGCCTGGTCTGACTAAGCACTGCTAGCATAATTAGCACAAGCTAATCTTTGATGATAAACTGTGTAATGGAAACTAGACAATTGGTTTCCTTCCCTGCCTCCCTCCCTACCAACCTGATTCTACATAACGTTTATTGATCTAATTAAACATAATTTAGTTTTTAATGGATGTTTAACGGGGGATTAAAATACCAAAACAAAGATGGCCACATGAAGATTCATCTGGCCGTAATATGATCCAGTGTTAATTAAAGATAGAATGACATGTTAGTGCTACAGCTCTGGCCACATCAGTTAGGGGGCTACTGTATGTTCTGCATAGATACAGATACCATGCATTATTCCCCGGCTCAGCACCAAACCGCACATAGGCTATACAGTATTATAAGGCTAAAGCCACCAGGTGGGGCTCATACTTTCAATAAAAAGATCTATACAGTGTGGTTTTGCAGGGAAATATTACTGTGGCTGTGCTGTTGGGGCTCTGTATCCTAAATGTTTTAGTTTGTTGTTCTTCGATGGTGATTTTGTGTATCACACACAGACCAATCATTCCTCATTAGTAGAACAAAGTGTTTCTGGTTTGTCCTCATTACTAAAAAGGTAACTCTCTCCCCCTGAGGTAAACTTCATCAACACTAGAGACCAATCTATCTGATGTACCGCTCTATTTCTATTTCTGTTCTGACTGTCTGCCACAAAGATTTATTCTGTGTTGCTGTCAATCCATCTCCCTAATGGGCAATGACATCTTTTTTTAGTTTCAGTGTGAGTGGGTAGCGGTAGCCCGTGTGTGTTTGTTAGTGTGTGTGTATGACACACACATTTTAAATACTGTATTTGAATCCACCATCTGAAGGCTCTCTCATGAGTCTGGAATTGTTTCCAATCATGTTGCGACAGTCGATGTTCATACTCAGAAAAATCCACCCGGGTTATCCTCACCCACCAGATGAACTGGGGATGGGTCGTGAATGCTCCATTGCTGCTGGTAGACTCAGCCACTGAGTAGGGCTGGTTTGAATGCCAATTTTAGCATTGCAACAAGGCACATCTGTACCAAAAGAGTCCAAAACATCATCTGACCTTTACTGAATTACCGGTGGCAGTCACAACAGCTGTGCTTAAGTTATGTTAGTAAATAACCATGTATTGGCACAGAGCTGCAGCACTCACGTCTGATGCCAGTGATCATGTGCACACACGCACACAAACAGGGAGAGACTCCTAGAGGTCGTCAGAGTCAGAGACCCAGTCATCTCAGAGGAGCATTGCATTGCGATAGAGAGCTGAGATGTCATGTCATTAAGATGATAAAAAAGCCATTTCCTTCTGCATGGGTTATTAATGTGGACTAATGATGCTGAGATCAACGCTGAGATGTCTGCTAGTTATGGGGTTAATCTCCTCACTCCTCTATAAACCATAAAGATAAGCATCTCAAACACAAATGGTCTCATAAAGTCTCCTGAGAACTTCTGCTAAACATCATTAATCACTAGGAGTAATAGTCATTTAACTCAAGGGTAGGCTATATTTCATACTTTTTTTTGGCAACTTGTTATATAACCTATGCAACACTGTAATTTGTTTGTAATGCCATTATCATTGTAACAAGCTAACTTTTGTTTTCCATTTTTTGCTGCAGAAAGACAAATACTCCATCCCTCAATGCATCTCTGACTACATCAGTCAGTACATCACTGGGTACATCTTCATCGTACTCTCTTTGGGCTCTTAAGGGTGATAATGGGTGTCTTTTATATCCATTTACATTATTCTAATGGTAGTTACTTCGTCCCTTGTTCAAGTGACTGAATCATTTGTTAATGACTTAGTTTGGTGTAATTAAGAAATGTTCACAGGAGTGACAAATGATTGTCAAACATTTTGAGTTGCCCACAATTGATTTCTATACAGCTCCTGACAATATAGTATACGTGTTATGCCCGTCTGACAACTTAAGCATAAAGAAAAGGCCTGTGAGTTCCTGATCATTAGGATGCCATTAGTTAGCGGACATGGTCTCACCTCGTTAATGCACACACACAATCCTCCTAACAGCAGCCGCAGATAATGTTCTCTGGTGGTTCAGTTTAATGAGGGGATACATTTGCATACTGCCCCCGACCCACACCCCCTGCCCCAACACCCACACCCCACTCTCATTTATAAAAAAAATAAATTGCATTAGACCATCATGGGGTAATACCTTCTCTGGCCCATATCACAGGGATGTCAACGTCTCAGAGCAGGAACTACATGTCATTGGATTAATATGGACTCATTAGGGGAAATGTTATTGTGTACATCGTTATTCTTTAACGTTCTAAACCCCTTTAATTGTGTCACTAGTGCATGTCTTTATTCATATGCGTAAGTATATGTCGTATCTAGTCAAATATCCCCAAAGAAACTTTACAATGCAAAAAAGTTAAAAGTCAAATCAGGTAACATAATGTTGCATCCACCATGGCTGGCAAGTTAAATTGATTAGATTTCCAATCAGTGAATTATTTTCTTGATTAAAAACAAGAAACGGTTTAATTTCAAGTAGTCTGTAATCTTGATTGGACTTAATTGTTTAGGATACTGCCTGAGGTGGGTTATATTTCCATTATAGAAAAGCTGTGGGTTCCCAAGAAGAGTTCCATGCATTATTTAAGCTGTTGGTTCCTAAATATAAAGATACGTTTTGTATTACAGGGTCAGCCATAGTAGTACAGTTCCCCTGGACCAAATTATGGTTATTTGCCTTTTTCAAGGGCACATCGAAAGATTTTTCAAAGGGTATTCAAACCAGTGGCTAGGCTACCTGCCGATATCTAAAATATGTGGGTGTGTTACTTAAACAACAAGGTAATGTAAGTACATGCTGTCACTATACAAGTTAGACTTTCTCCTCTACTCACTTCTACCGACAACAAGACTTACATATAGAAGAGGGCAGAGCTCAACCCTTGTAAGTGGGCTTTGTCTCTGTCTGTCTATCCATGTGTGTCTGTGCGCGCGCGTCTGCCGTCCGTGTGTGCGCGTTTGTGCTCCCAAGTCGGAAGCTCCTCCTAAATAAACAGTGTGTTTCTCGATGCCTAACGTGTGCATGGCCCATGCACCACTGATGTCAATCCACAGAGGACTACCAGTGGCCCCTGTTCGCTCGCTCGCTCACTCCCTCCATCCCTCTCTTCACCTGCTCCCTGCACCTTCCTTCATGCTCAAATTGACACTTGGTGCAGCGGCAGTCGGACAGGGGGTCTTTCCACCCGGTGCCTCCAGAGATCTGGCCCAGCTGTCAGCCATCTAATCCAGCCCAACCTTCCCCTGAGCCAGGCAGGGGAGCTCCTGGCAGGCAGGGGCTCCAGGCTGCTCTCCCTCCCTGCCTCATCCCGCCATGTGCCGAGAGGTACCAGCAAACTAAACAGACCTGCAGAATAACACAAAAACACAACACATCAAGTGAGGAGATTACTTGGTCAAATCCAGGGGCACAACTTTGGTTTTAGAAGTGGGGGGGGCATAACATTATTATTTTTTATTTTTGGGGGGTTGGGGGTAGATCAGCTTTAATATTGCAGATAGATTGTGGTTTCCATCAATGTAATTGTCTAGTAGTCATTGATATTAATGTATTTGAAATTCTGCCTGTAGTCATTGAGGACCATTTAAGGTTACGGTTTCGGCTATGCTGGCATCTGTAAAACCACTAATATTTGACTAAAGGTCCATGCACATATCCAATTTCACAAAATAGAAAAATGAAATACTCTACACCAAACAAACATATTTGCAAGCCCCCATATCTTTTTCTGTGAATATATATTTAAAAATATTTAAAAACACTCCTGTGTTCCAATGGCACGTTGTGTCAGCTAATCCAAGTTTATAATTTTAAAAGGCTAGTTGATCATTAGAAAACAATTTTTCAATTATGTTAGCACAACTGAAAACTGTTGTCTGGATTAAAGAGCAATAAAACTGGCTTTCTTTAGACTAGTTGAGTATCTGGAGCATCAGCATTCGTGGGTTCGATTACAGGCTCAAAATGGGCAGAAACAAAGACCTTCTTCTGCCAAGAAACTGAAGATCTCGTACAGCGCTGTGTACTACTCCCTTCACAGAACAGCGCAAACTGGCTCTAACCAGAATAGAAAGAGGAGTGGGAGGCCCCGGTGCACAACTGAGCAAGAGGACAAGTGCATTAGAGTGTCTAGTTTGAGAAACAGATGCCTCACAAGTCCTCAACTGGCAGCTTCATTAAATAGTACCCACAAAACATGATATAGCATGATATTCAGTTTCACTGACGTATAGTACATTCTGTGGATGGTCTTAAACTGCAGTAATTTGTGTCTGAGAATATATGAACATGACTGGGCATTCTAACATATATGCATCCTCCATTCATCATCATCAATAGCATCTCCCAGGTCTTCCACACATTTTTGTTTTTACATGTTTTGTGTCATCGGGAACAGGCTCTATCAACCCTTGATACAGTTTGGAGATCAATTTTGTAGGTTTGTCAGATTGCCTTAAAATAGCATCTGGCTTGTCCAGTGTTTGCTGGACGGACAGAGAGAAGAAAGTGTTGTATCTGCAATTCACCTCACCTCCGTCACAGACTGGTCTTCCCTGGCTGCCTGACCCTGCTGAGACCCCTGTCACCATCTGATCCTCCTAAAATGAGGCATGACAAAGAATTACCTTGGTGTGCATTTATACATTATATTATCCAAGAATATAATTAATGGTTCAGTAATTGAAATGACCATGATTCCCAGATCCCAGACTTTAGCTTTAAACGTAAGCTGCTATCCTGTAGCTACTGTAGGTCTACTCATTAATTCAAGACGGAACTTTGTATCAATCACTGAAAATACTGCAAAATTCAGCTCCGTAGACTGGTTTTCTCTGGCTGTCTGACCCTGCTGGGACCCCTGTCACCATCTGATCCTGCTAAGACATTATGAGCACTAGAGGGCTGCATTCTCGCTGGATGCCTGCGAGATCATTGGCGAGATCATTGCTGCACGGTCTGCATTTTTTATGCTGCAAGCGGGAGCGGCCGGTCAGACAGACAACTTTGGGATGAAAATATTTATGTTGTCCCACAGATTATTTTGAAACGGTCCTCTTTCCGCTTTGTATGCGTTAGCCTGCCTATTGTATTAAAAGCACATATTTTTGACATTATTAACACACTCAGAATTCACTGCTTCAACTTCAGTAGCCTACAGTATCTCTCTTAGTTGGGCATGAAAGTTCATGTGCGGCTAGTATGTGTGGTCTCATTGAAATAAAGTAGGCTGCCTACATGGGAGGAGAATCAAGTGGCAGTTAACTTGAATATGAAATGAACTGACTAGTTTACTACAGTGTCTGTAAATAAATATTGATAATGAAAAGAAGTGGAGAGTGCTCAACCAACGTGAGTCGAAGTGGAATCAAAAAATGTCATCATGATTGAAAAGGAAAAGGCACAATGTGGACGTAGGTTAGGCTACTATGGTGAGCGAGCGTTGCGCCTTTTCATTTTCAATAAGTATGGATTGCCCATTTATTTGTCTCTGCCTGCAAATCATCCTCCTTTAAAGGTAGGCTATATCCTATAGGACTACGCAAAATGTAACAAGTGTTGCTGTCATCATTCTCGCTGCCTCCAGTAGCCATACCTGCGAGATCAGGTGCGCATGTGGTCTCAATTAAATAGAGTAAGCTATAGCCTATGTATACATGGGCGGAGAAGCACGGCACAGGTATTTTTCCAAGGAAATGTACTTCCTAAATAGGCCAATGATTAGGTTATAGTTTACTACATTGCTTAGAAATAGGCCTAAACATCAATCACCAATATTTCTCCGTCTTCCCACTCCGATTATGGCAGCACCATGCACCTCTCTGATTCAGAGGGGTTGGGTTAAATGCAGAAGACACATTTCAGTTGAATGCATTCAGTTGTACAACTGACTAGGTATCCCCCCTTCCCCTTTTCCCTAAAAGTTATGCTATCAAAATTGCTCAAGAGAAAGGGCAAGTCTCTCCTACTCTTCTCTCTTCAAACTATATCTATCATATTGGCTGATATAACCCAGTAATACATTGTAAGGGCCATGTGAGAATCTCGTAATTTAACCTATTTCTTAAGTTATTTTGCACATTTGATATTGCCTATAGGACGCAAAATTGCTGGGACCATGGCTGGCAAGTGAGCTGCCTCACATAAGCCTAAAATAACATTGCACACCTGCGTTGGGTTTGGGACCAGTTCTTGCAGTAGAGGGTGGGAGTTGGACAGAAAGCCACCTCTATTCCCAATCTGGCCCTCAAACCATCATGGTCACCTAATAATCCCCAGTTTACAATTGGCTCATTCATCCCCCTCCTCTCCCCTGTAACTATTCCCCAGGTCGTTGCTGCAAATGAGAACGTGTTCTCAGTCAACTTACCTGGTAAAATAACGGTAAAATAAATAAATAAATAAATAAATAAATATTATGTACCATGACAGTGAAGCCTGTAACTTTAGAGCTGTTTATTACTGTGTCAGCGAGAAAAGTAGGTAATTAGCTAGGGAAACTGACAGATCAATAATGTTTAATTGACATACTGACTAATGCAACTCACGTTGCACTGAAAAAACGTGATAATATCAATCTGCTTGGCTGATGGTTTCATCGTTTGATTCAGGTCTAGTTTGATTGAGGCAAATATAATAGCTAATGTAAGCCAACTTTTGGCCAGTTCTCACTTTACTGTTAAAATGGTACATCAACTGGCAAAAAACTTGCCAAGTTTATTTACTTCTGAAACGTGACAAAACAAAGGCAACAAAACATTTCCATACAAACAACTGCTGTTAGCTAGCAATAATAGCCCCCTCATATCGCTATCTGACAGATAACTAGAGGCTAAAGCTGACCTGGTTGTGGTAGCTACTCAATAGCGTGGCATATTCATTCACGTCAGTCGAGAGGGGATGAAACATTAGCTAACGTTACATGTCAGTTACAATACTAGCTCAGCACTGCGAATAAAAATGAATTTCGTTTTTTTCTGTTATGTTGAACAGCAGTCACCTTGCCAGCTACCTCATGCAACTAACGACTAACCAGTTTCTATTCATTTTACAACTAGGTGAAAGAACACAACGCATGCACTGAACTATGCTCAACTCCCCATCCTGTGCTGGTGCAGCCAGCCTTCCAGAAGCTTGGCCTTCACACAGCCCATCAGCCGGCTGCGTGGTCCTAAATCCAGTCTTTAAACACTCTCAACAGCTTACCCGACCGCTCTGAGGCTTCCTTATGGTCCTAAAGCACACTGTTGCCATGTTTTGAATCACATTCCAATGATAAAACTGGGGGGGACAAAAATGCAATTTCAGAATGGGGGGGCATGTCCCCCCCGTCCCCAGTGAAAGTTCCGCCCCTGGTCAAATCAATCCTGACCATTCACCATAAAACAACACGCTGACCGTTTCAATTTGAAAGCCAAGTAGTTTTACAAATAAAATAAAATGTTACTGGTCATGTACAGATTTTTTGCAGATGTTATCCTGGGAATAGCAAAATGCTTATACTCCTAGCTCTAACAATACAAAACAATAAACACTAATCCCCAAAATTCAAAGAAAGGAATTAAGAAATATACTGTCGAAATATTAGAAGTGAGCAATGTCAGAGTCCGGAATATAAATACATTTCCAGTCAAAACATTGTACACACCTACTCATTCCAAGGTTTTTCTTTATTTTTTACTATTTTTACTATTTTCACAGTGGCCTCCGTCATTCTTAAATGGAATAAGTTTGGAACCACCAAGACTCTAACTAGAGCTGGCCGCCCAGCCAAACTGAGCAATCGGAGGAGAAGAGCTTTGGTCAGGGAGGTGACCAAGAACCCGATGGTCACTCTGACAGAGCTCCAGAGTTCCTCTGTGGAGATGGGAGAACCTTCCATAAGGGCAACCATCTCTGCAGCACTCCACCAATCAGGCCTTTATGGTAGAGTGGCCAGATGGAAGCCACTCCTAAAGACTCTCAGACCATGACAAACAAGATTCTCTGGTCTAATGAAAGCAAGATTGAAATCTTTGGCCTGAATGCCAAGCATCATGTCTGGAGGAATCCTGGCACCATCCATATGGTATGCTGATGTTTTTCAGCGGCAGGGACTGAGATACTAGTCAGGATCAAGGCAAGATGAATGGAGCAAAGTACAGAGAAATCCTTGATGAAAACCTACTACAGAGTGCTCAGAACCTCAGTCTGGGGCGAAGGTTCACCTTCCAAGAGGACAACGACCCTAAGCACACAGCCAAGACGTGGCTGAGGTCCTTGATGATCTTCTTGGCCTTTCTGTGACATCGAATGCTGTAGATCTCCTGGGGGGCAGGCAGTGTGCCACCGGTGATGCGTTGGGCTGACCGCACCACCCTCTGAAGAGCCATGCGGTTGCGGACTGTGCATTTGCTGTACCAGTGGTTATACAGCCAGACAGGATTCTCTCAATGGTGCATCTGTAGAAGTTTGCAGAATTATTTGCTTTGCCCGCTACAATCGGCTATATCGATCCGCTAATACAGGACTAGTGAAGTCCCAGTGCACTACTTGTGACTCAGTTTTTCACAATTCCTGACATTTAATCCTAGTAAAAATTCCCTGTCTTAGGTCAGTTAGGATCATCACTTTATTTTAAGAATGTGAAATGTCAGAATAATAGTAGAGAGAATTATTTACTTCAGCTTTTATTTCTTTCATCACATTCCCAGTGGGTAAGAAGTTTACATACACTGTCACGTTCCTGACCTATTTCTGTTAGTTTGTTGTATGTGTTAGTTGGTCAGGACGTGAGTTTGGGTGGGCATTCTATGTTTTCTGTTTCTATGTTGGTTTAAGGGTTGCCTGGTATGGCTCTCAATTAGAGGCAGGTGTTTGGCGTTTCCTCTAATTGAGAGTCATATTTAGGTAGGTTGTTTCACAGTGTTCGTTGTGGGTGGTTGTCTCCTGTGTCTGTGTCTATGTTACACCATACGGGACTGTTTCGTGCGTTCGTCATTTTGTGTAGTCATTTTTCCTGTTCGTGATTTCTTCGTGTTTCATGTAAGTTCGTCGTCCAAGTCTGTCTACATCGTTTTGTTGTTTTGTAATATATCAAGTGTTCTTCGTGTGTTTAGTTCGTCTTGTAAATAAATCATTATGTATTCACAACCCGCTGCGCCTTGGTCGAATCACTACTCCTCCTCTTCGGTTGAAGAGGAGGAGGAACACCGTTACATACACTCAATTAGTATTTGGTAGCATTGCCTTTAAATGGTTTAATTTATGTCAAACGTTTCGGTTAGCCTTCCACAAGCTTCCACAATAAGTTGGGTGAATTTTGGCACATTCCTCCTGACAGAGCTGGTGTAAATGAGTCAGGTTTGTAGGCCTCCTTTCTCGCACACTCTTTTTCAGTTCTGCCCACAAATTTTCTATAGGATTGAGGTCAGGGCTTTGTGATGGACACTCCAATACCTTGACTTTGTTGTCCTTAAGCCATTTTGCCCCTACTTTGGAAGTATGCTTGGGGTCATTGTCCATTTGGAAGACCCATTTGCGACCAAGCTTTTAACTTCCTGACTGATGTCTTGAGATGTTGCTTCAATACAGCCACATCATTTTCCTCCACATGATGCCATCTATTTTGTGAAGTGCACTAGTCCCTCCTGCAGCAAAGCACCCCCACACCATGATGCTGCCACCCCCGTGTTTCACAGTTGGGATGGTGTTCTTCGGGCTAGCAAACCTCCCCATTTTTCCTCCCAACATAACGATGGTCATTATGGCCAAAACAGTTCTATTGTTTTTCATCAGACCAGTGGACATTTCTCCAAAAAGTACGATCTTTGTCCCCATGTGCAGTTGCAAACTGTAGTCTGGCTTTCTTATGGCGGTTTTTGAGCAGTGGCTTCTTCCTTGCTGAGTGGCCTTTTCACGTTATGTCGATATAGGACTCGTTTTACTGTGGATATAGATAATTTTGTACCTGTTTCCTCCAGCATCTTCACAAGGACCTTTGCTGTTGTTCTGGAATTGATTTGAACTTTTCTCACCAAAGCACGTTCATCTCTAGGAGACAGAACGCGTCTCTTTCCAGAGCGGTATGACGGCTGCGTGGGCCGATTGTGTTTATACTTGCGTACTATTGTTTGTACAGATGAACGTGATACCTTCAGGCGTTGAACCAGACTTGGATGAGGATGAAGGATGAACCAGACTTGTGGAGGTCTACAACTTTTTTCTGAGGTCTTGGCTGATTTCTTTTGATTTTCCCATGATGTCAAGCAAAGAGGCACTGAGTTTGAAGGTAGGCCTTGAAATACATCCACAGGTACACCTCCAATTGACTCAAATGTTGTCACTTAGCCTATCAGAAGCTTCTAAAGCCATTACATAATTTTCTGGAATTTTCCAAGCTGTTTAAAAGCACAGTCAACTTAGTGTATGTGAACTTCTGACCCACTGGAATTGTGATACAGTGAATTATAAGTGTTATTATCTGTCTGTAAACACTTATTGGAAAAATTTGATGGTTTTCAGAGATAGATAGAAGGAAAAATATCTTGTGTCGTGCACAAAGTAGATGTCCTAACCGACTTGCCAAAACTATAGTTTGTTAACAAGAAATTTGTGGAGTGGTTGAAAAACAAGTTCTAATGACTCCAACCTAAGTGTATGTAAACTTCCGACTTCAACTGTCGGTCACCTATTTTGGATTCAAAACGGTGAATTTCGCCGAAAAGTTTGCATCCCTGTTTAGGTTTAGGGTTAAGTTTAGGCATTATCTCCGAAATGTTAATGTTAGGCATTAACTGCGAATGGTTAAGGTAAGGGTTAAGGTTTGGGATAGGCGTAAAACAAAAATCTAAAAAAAAACTTTCTATTGCTGAATTCAAACTTGCAACCTTAGGAATCAGCGGCAGATGCCTACACCCATTCACCATCCCATTCCACTAACAGCCCTCAATGTTCTCCCTGGTGGCCAGTTTCCACATCATCTACCGATGTCCTCAGACATGAATGGATGTCGAATACTGACTTGTTTCACGGGTGACCTGGCTGGGATTGACTGCGTTGTTTGAATGGAATGTTGGCATGTTGGCAGTTCATTTGAAAAATGTATGGAATCATTCCTCTAAAACTGTCTGGCTTACGCACATACAGTGCATATACATTCTTCACATTCATTGTTTTACCCAGTATCTTATCACAACTCTGGCAAACCATGATTGACCAACTCCCTGACCAACATGGCTGACCTTGGGACCATCATAAGAAGTTTCATGGCCATTCTAGTATTCTAATTCCTAATTCTATGACTGTAGCCAACTAGCTGTGATACTAGAGACCCATTTAATCTATCTTTTTTTTAGTCAGCTTTCACATGCCTCACACAGACATCTCTTGGCCACATAACCATCTCTCCGATTAATAGATGTCGGTGTCGGTCATGTTACTATGGAAACAATGATACAGAGGAAATTACACAGGAATCCTTTTATAAGCCTTAACAGCGGACATGAGTGAGACATCATTCCCTATGTATTTTCATTTGTGTATTTTTCCCCAACCAGGAGTATTGAAGTCATGATTTAGGTTCTGTAATAATTGGAGCTAAAAACTCGTATATTCACTTAGTGCCTTTTTACAAATCCTGTCCATAGAAAATTGGCAATCCTTATACAAACCGTTATCATATTTGTAAGTACACTGTTATTGCACTGTACCATACAAAATACAACGATTTTATTGCCACTTGCTGTAAACAAGTCGACCCAACGGCGAACCATAAAGAAAAACTATTGGTAATAAAGCTCAGAGCGTGCAGGCATGCGTACCAGTGTGTGTGTGTGTGTGTGTGTGTGTGTGTGTGTGTGTGTGTGTGTGTGTGTGTGTGTGTGTGTGTGTGTGTGTGTGTGTGTGTGTGTGTGTGTGTGTGTGTGTGTGTGTGTGTGTGTGTGTGTGTGTGTGTGTGTGTGTGGACATGTCTGTCTGGTGTGTGCATGTTTGTATATGTATGTGTGTTTTGTGCGACTCCCCTGTGGCGTTCCCAATATCAGTATTCCTATATTTGTTTGAAGCCACGTAGCATACCCAGGAACATGACAGTAAACATGGCAGAGGCTCTCCCTCAGTGGAGCAGCCATGCACGTCACCCCTCAGAAGTGTGTGTGACGGCTGTACAAACCAAACCTACTGTGGCACTCTGTCTCCCCAGAGACCCACCTTGACTACACCGCCACGCTGACTGCATGTTGTTCAATGCAAAACTGTTCCAAATCACTCCACTGCCCTCAGCCCCAGGAAACAAAAGAACACCCCAAAGTAACAAAAAAAGACAAACAAAAGAAAAACTAAATATGGATTCAACTGGAATTGAGTTAGAGAAGGAGCCAGTTAAGTGAATCCGTGGCCCACCAGCAGTAGTTCGGTAGATGACATGATCGCCCCTCTGTCTTAATTTTCCCCCTCAGTTTAATCCTTGGAAAATCACTGGTGTATGTTTGCTGCATGCCCCCCTAGGGAAATTAAGAGGCACACCATGCATCTCTGGGGGATTCATCCAAGAATGAGGAAGAAAAGGCAGGCAGCATGAAAGAGGAGTGTAGGTGTGAGGAGTTACTGGCCTGGCAAAGGGCTTGCCAACACATCAAAATAAAACAGGTGTCGAACAAGACAGCAAAAAACAGATCCATTTACACATGCCAGTGAGAATAGTATGATAATGTCTGTAGCCACATACACAATGTATGATGTGATGTGAGGTGGCACGGTGCATGGTGTCATGACAATTTTTTTTAAATGACATGTATTACATATTTTTGTCACTGTTATCCTTTGAATGTTGTTTGAGCTTTAGCAAGGTGCATTTAGTCAGAAGGATACAGTGATGCTCTCAAAACGTGGCCTACATCACGTTATATTATCAATGTTGTCTTCAAAAGAAAGAAAGCAAGCAAGAAAGGAAGTATAAGCCACAAGGTTGCTTGGGTATAGACTGTGTTGAACCCTAAACCCTGGTCACTCACTAGCCACACTCATAGTCACTTCCTGGGGTGAGTAAAATAGGAAGTGGGGTTGTCACATAGAGATGTATAGAGATTTCAATGTTGTATCAGTCCCACCATTTAGAAGTAGTACATTTTCTTCTTCTATTACTTCTATGAGTTTGTAAACAAACTGAAACGGTGCATACTGCCACCTGGAGTGTGTTGTTTGAACAGGTAAAAAGCCAAGGTTGGCGATTTAATGCCACCTGCAGTTATAGAATATTGGCTCACAAGTCAAATTAATTGTCGGATCCGTCCTGATAACCTGCATGGAATTATGTGATCCTTCCTTAACCCATAGGAAGTCCCACCCAGTTGACATCTTCAAAATGGTTAAAGTCCTCAAAGTCCTCAAGAGGCCCATGCTAAAATGAGGGTTTTGGGCTCCAGAGTCCTCTATACATCTCTATGGTTTGTCAGTAATATCCTGTTCACACCAAGACTAAAACCCGCCAAATTTAGCATGCCGCAAACTTTTTGCAGACTTTTGTTTATATCTGAAAGGTATTGCTGTTAACAAAGCCTGTACTTTTATTTCTTCCAACCAAGTTAGTCATGGTTGCAGTAATGTTTTAAAATCCAGACAACGCCTCAATCAATCAATCAATTTTTTTTTATATAGCCCTTCGTACATCAGCTAATATCTCGAAGTGCTGTACAGAAACCCAGCCTAAAACCCCAAACAGCTAGTAATGCAGGTGTAGAAGCACGGTGGCTAGGAAAAACTCCCTAGAAAGGCCAAAACCTAGGAAGAAACCTAGAGAGGAACCAGGCTATGAGGGGTGGCCAGTCCTCTTCTGGCTGTGCCGGGTGGAGATTATAACAGAACTATGCCAAGATGTTCAAAAATGTTCATAAGTGACAAGCATGGTCAAATAATAATCATGAATAATTTTCAGTTGGCTTTTCATAGCTGATCATTAAGAGTTGAAAAACAACAGGTCTGGGACAGGTGGCGGTTCCATAACCGCAGGCAGAACAGCTGAAACTGGAATAGCAGCAAGGCCAGGCGGACTGGGGACAGCAAGGAGTCACCACGGGCGGCAGTCCCGACGCATGGTCCCAGGGCCCAGGTCCTCCGAGAGAAAGAAAGAGAGAAGGAGAACATTAGAGAGAGCCAAGATTTTCAAAATGTTCATAAATGACAAGCATGGTCAAATAATAATCAGGAATAAATCTCAGTTGGCTTTTCATAGCCGATCATTAAGAGTTGAAAACAGCAGGTCTGGGACAGGTAGGGGTTCCATAACCGCAGGCAGAACAGTTGAAACTGGAATAGCAGCAAGGCCAGGCGGACTGGGGACAGCAAGGTGTCAGCATGCCCAGTAGTCCTGACGTATGGTCCTAGGGCTCAGGTTCTCAGAGAGAAAGAGAGAACGAGAGAATTAGAGAGAGCATACTTAAATTCACACAGGACACTGGATAAGACAGGAGAAGTACTCCAGGTATAACCAACTGACCCTAGCCCCCCGACACATAAACTACTGCAGCATAAATACTGGAGGCTGAGACAGGAGCGGTCAGGAGACACTGTGGCCCCATCCGAAGAAACCCCCGGACAGGGCCAAACAGGAAGGATATAACCCCACCCACTTTGCCAAAGCACAGCCCCCGCACCACTAGAGGGAAATCCTCAACCACCAACTTACAATCCTGAGACAAGGCCGAGTATAGCCCACAAAGGTCTCCACCACAGCACAAACCAAGGGGGGGCGCCAAGCCTCAGTATTGGCACACATTAAATCATGAACAATTCATTGTTGTACAACATCAAACTTGTCCTTGTCAATCACAAAACTTTACAGAAATGCTTTTAATGCATTTAGCATTAGGGGGAATGCACACTGCCATTTGATCTTGTGTATTGACTTTGACAGGTAAATATTTAAAGGCCCTTATATTAAGCTAATAAATAATAGGCTAATATTTATCAGTTTCTAACTTGAACTACAGTATTAGGCCTAATGTTTAGTCAACGAACGCTGGGTTAATATGAATGAGCTTCGTCAGCTAGGTTACACATACAGTGCCTTCGGAAAGTATTCAGACCTCATTACCTTTTTCACATTTTGTTACGTTAGATTCTTATTCTAAAATTGATTCAATAAATTAGAAGATCTCAGCAATCTACACACAATATTCCATAATGGCAAAGCAAAAACAGGTTTAAGAAATGTTCGAAATTGAGCTCAGGTGGATCCTGTTTCCAATGATCATCCTTGAGATGTTTCTACAACTTGGTTGGAGTCCACCTGTGGTAAGTTCAATTGATTGGACATGACATGAAGGTCCCACAGTTGACAGTGCATGTCAGAGAAAAAAACAAGCCATGAGGTCAAAGGAATTGTCCGTAGAGCTCCGAGACAGGATTGTGTCGAGGCACAGATCTGGGGAAGGGTACCAAAAATTGTCTGCAGCATTGAAGGTCCCCAAGAACGCAGTGGGCTCCATCATTCTTAAATGGAAGAAGTTTGGAACCAAATGGAAGAAGTTTGGCCGCTTGGCCAAACTGAGCAAACGGGGGAGAAGGGCCTTGGTCAGGGAGGTGACCAAGAACCCGATGGTCAGTCTGACAGAGCTTTTTTTTTTTTACAGAATTCCTCTGTGGAGATGGGAGAACCTTCCAGAAGGACAACCATTTTCTGCAGCACTCCACTGATGAGGCCTTAATGGTAGAGTGGCAAGAGTGGCAAGACAGAAGTAAAGGGAACATGACAGCCCGCTTGGAGTTTACCAAAAGGCACCTAAAGACTCTCAGAACAAGATTCTCTGGACTGATGAAACCAAGATTGAAATCTTTGGCTTGAATGCCAAGTGTCACTTCTGATGGAAACCTGGCACCATCCCTACTGTGAAACAAGATGGTGGCAGCATCATGCTGTGGGGATGTTTTTCAGCGACATGGACTTTGGAGACTAGTCAGGATCGAGGCAAAGATTACCAGAGCAAAGTACAGAGAGATCCTTGATGTAAACCTGCTCCAGGGTTCTCAGGACCTCAGACTGGGGCGAAGGTTCACCTTCGGACAACGACCCTAAGCACACAAGCCAAGACAACGCAGGACTGGCTTCGGGACAAGTTTCTGAATGTCAGCCAGAGCCCAGACTTGAACATCTCTGGAGAGACCTGAAAATAGCTGTGCAGCAATGCTCCCCATTCAACCTGACAGAGCTTGAGAGGATATGCAGAGAAGAATGGAAGAAACTCCCCAAATACAGGTGTGCCAAGCTTGTAGCGTCATACCCAAAAATACTTGAGGCTGTAATCGCTGCCAAAGGTGCTTTAACAAAGTACTGAGTAAAGGGTCTGAATACTTATGTAAATGTGATATTTCAGTAGTGTGTGCAGATTGACAAGGTGAAAAAACTATTTTATATATATATATATTTTTTAAGATTTTACCCCCTTTTCTCCCCAATTTTCGTCGTATCCAATTGCTAGTAATTACTATCTTGTCTCATCGCTACAACTCCCGCACGGGCTCGGGAGAGACGAAGGTCGAAAGCCATGCGTCCTCCGAAACACAACCCAACCAAGCCGCAATGCTTCTTAACACAGCGCGCCTCCAACCCGGAAGCCAGCCACACCAATGTGTCAGAGGAAACACCGTGCACCTGGCTCCCTTGTTTAGCACGCACTGCGCCCGGCCCGCCACAGGAGTCGCTGGTGCGCGATGAGACAAGGATATCCCTACCGGCCAAACCCTCCCTAACCCGGACGACGCTAGGCCAATTGTGCAATTGTGCATCGCCCCACGGACCTCCCGGTCGCGGCCGGCTGCGACAGAGCCTGGGCGCGAACCCAGAGTCTCTGGTGGCGCAGCTAGCGCTGTGATGCAGTGCCCTAGACCACTGCGCCACCCGGGAAACCAATTTAATATATTTTAGAATAAGTTGGAAACAAAATTGGAAAAACTCAAGGGGTCTGAATACTTTCCGAAGGCACTGTATAGCCTCTCTATTCCAGATGAGCCCATGCACAATTACGCAATATATAGTTGGACATTTATGGTGAGCATACTTTGCTATACTTTATCCTATTTAGATAACTGCTGCTACTAAAAAAGCAGTTGGCGAGGACATTTGCTAGCAAGTAATCAATGTGCATGATGTCTAACACAGCGGAGTGAAGGTTGGAAAAGAAGATGAAGTGTGGATCAAAAAAGTAACTTTTTTCAAATCGTCCTACAGAGGTTCATCCAGGTTTTACATTTCTTTACACAATCGGAAAGAGAAGTTTCCAAGATCTCTAAATCACATACTGTCACGTTCCTGACCTGTTTTCTGTTTAGTTTTGTGTGTTAGTTGGTCAGGACGTGAGTTTGGGTGGGCATTCTATGTTGTCTGTTTCTATGTTGGTTTAGGGTTGCCTGGTATGGCTCTCAATTGGAGGCAGGTGTTTGGCGTTCCTCTAATTGAGAGTCATATTTAGGTAGGCGGTTCACAGTGTTTGTTTGTGGGTGGTTGTCTCCTGTGTCCGTGTCAATGTTTGCACCATACGGGACTGTATACGGTTTGTTCATTTTCATGTAGTCTGTTCCTGTTCATTTCGTTCGTCACGTTGTATGTACATTCGTCGTTCAGGACTGTCTACTTTCGTTTTGTTATTTTGTATCATTTTCAAGTATAGTTCGTTTTGTCTTATTAAATAAATTCATCATGTCATTTCAACGCGCTGCACCTTGGTTCCCTCAATACTCCTCCTTTTCGGAAGAAGAGGAGGAGGATTATTATTACACATACAAGCACCTACAAACTCTCAAAAATGTGGACTTAAGCTCTGTTTTAAAAATATCTAATTTTTGTCATATGATAGCTGGTCCACATGTTCCTGTGACACTGAAGTTGTGTGGGAAAAAATATAAAATATTTTCTTCAGTTATATTCCATTGTATGCTTAATATAAAATATGTGTGTTGACTGTGATCTGGGGGGAATGTAAGTGTGTCTTGTCTGTATAATAAACTAAATAAACAAATTGTGGAAGGCTGGAAGCTAAAAGTCCTACTTATACATTTAGTTTTTCTTCAGTCTCTGGACTATTTAAAATATTTATATATATATTTAACAGTATAACAAACAACTGAACTGGTAAAGTCAATCCTTTTTTAATTTATGTGTGGATTAAAAACATTTTTGTGGATTCCTTATTGGACATTGGGACTGAACATAATTTACTTTCATTGGATGACATCGTTGCTAACTAGTACAGAGACTTGATTTTGCATGAAATTTGTACTTCAGAGACTGAGCCAATACCGATTTGAGTTGATTTTGGGGAATTTTGATTTGGTTCTGTTTGCAAGCTGATTTATTTGTGAATACATATCGTTCTTTACATAACATTTTGCCCTTCCTTGTATTTCTTTTAGCGGTATTGGGTTTCGTACTAACTGACAGTTGTGAACGAAAGAAAAGGTTGGGGACTAGGAACTGGGGAGGGGGGTGAAGGGAGGAAGATGACACTAGAGAACAGATGAGATGGGCTGCTCTGCAGCATGGTGGTTAGGAGTTACAGTAGGTGGGATGTGGAGGAAGGAGGGGGGAATCTAGGCCACTGTCCAGACTCTGAGCACCAAAGGCCCTGGGTCCCCGGGCACCCCGTGTCAGCCCTCTGACAGGAGAGATGGGACTGTGTAACACTGACTTTTTTATCCACACACAGCCTCTCCTCTTCAGTCTCTTCTGAAGAATACCCTCTTCCGCACACCAGTCAGAGCTTGAGGAGAGAAATACAGTAGTTATTATAAGGAGAGCATATGACATGGGACCCTGTGCTCCTCTTGCACTCTAGCTTTTGAAAGCAGCTCCCCTATGTACATCTCTCCGTAGTCCGGGAGACTTCCTTCCTTTCTACTTTGTACATTGCTGGAGTTGTGTTCTCAATAGATTTGTTAAAGGCAGGCTGTTGACAGCTGGCTTGATAGAAATCAACCACCTTGTATTAAAGATCACAATACCTATTGAGACCAATGACTTTGATTAAAACTGTTCAGATTAGAACACCAACCTACATATTCAATAATTTCTTCATTATTGTGTATGCAGGTTCCACCACATAATATCTCAAATACGTTTCCCAGCCCCCATAGAGTAGTAGGCTTAAGATAGGGCCTTATCAGGTACTATCAAATCAAAAGTTTATTGGTCATGGACACAGCTTTGCAGATGTTATTGCAGGTGCAGCAAAATGTTTGTCTTTCTATCTCCAAAAGTGGCGTAATACCTAGCAACAAAAAACTATACACACAGTCAACTCAATACTAGGAAGGTGTTCTTAATGTTTGTACACTCAGTGTATATGTATGGCAAGTCTAAATAAGTTCAGGAGTAAAAATGGGCTTAACAAGTGTCGTGTCTGGACTATCATTAAATGTGAAGACTGTTATTTCATCAAATCAATTCTCTATGTGTAATTATTATTACGTGATTAAACTAATCATGTAAACTTTAATTAACTAGTAAGTTAGGGCACCACGGGAAAATGTTTATGGAGTCTCTATTTCCCGAATCGACTCTTCCGATATTTTCATATCTTATCAAAACAGTCGCTTATTAATTAATTAATTATTATTACCTCATTAGTTCTCATTACTGAACATCACAAACCCGTGGATGTCTGCACAAAACCTAGCCTAAATGATGTCCAAGTGTCTCTCTGTGTTCCACAGTTTACATTCTAATCTCAAACACTACAGAGCATAGAGGCAGCGTATTTTATGACCGACCATAAAACAGCCAATTTCCCTCTCTCCCCCTCTACGAGAGAGAGCACGCTGTAGAGCGGACACACTGTAACCTGATCCTTCAGATCGTCACAGGAGAGTTATGACAGTCCCCCTCTGGTGGATTCAACTTGGAAGGATTCTGCAAGTTGCAAACCAACATAAAAATAACTACCACGTGATGTCCCTGGTTGTGGATCATCGTTGCAGTCCCCCTCTGGTGGTTGACCTTGGTAGGCTTTCTGAAAGCAGAGCAGTCCACCACAAGAATGGGCAGTGGATGTCCGGTTGGTGATCACCGTTGTGGACCCGTCATCTGGTTGTCCAGACTGGAAGATCTGGGCAGTAACTTAGGCAGATGTTAACAACAAACACACACACTCACAAAATATATAATTACATTTCTTCCCAAATGAGCGGCGTTGTTGCACTACAGTAAGTGATGGTTGTATGGGGACTTTGTTTATGGCTCTATCACTTCCTAAGTGTCAAAGGAAATTAAATGAAAAGGAATAAAAGCATAAACAAAAGATGTACAAAATATAGTTAGGACACCATAATCATCTAATTGAACTGTATTCTACATATGTTCAAGGTCTTGGCAAAATGACCCTATCATGGCATTGTCTAATGTCATATCTAGGGTGTTCCTAATTTGTGATGTGTTGCTTAGGGCACTATCCTAAGTTGATAATTACATGATAAGTCTTCAGCTGTAAGGCACCAGCTTCGTGCAATCTACAGGGATGACCTATGGACCTCTGTGGAGAAACTGGTGAGTACTGTAGCTGTAGAGTCAAAGGCCTCAATTTTCAACTTTACTAAGGTTTGTATTTTGTTCAGACCCTTAAAAATGTTTAAAGCTTCTCTATTTCCCGAATTGACTCTTCAGATATTTTCATATCTTATCAAAACAGACACTTGTTAATGAATTCTTATTACCTCATCAGTTCTCATTACTGAACATTGCAAACCCTTGGATATCTGCACAAACCCTAGCCTAAATGATGAATCAGCGATATACAAATTGGATTCATTAATTAGTTACTAACTAACTAAATAATCACATAAATACATAACAAACAAACAGTAGATATTTGGGATACTACATGATACAAAGAAAAAGTCCCTAGCGGACAAAGCCAATATAAAATCTAAAATCTATTAAAATACACTTTTTTTTTAAATTACTATGATTCTGATTCTGTAAGTGTTATTTCATAGTTTTGATGTCTTCACTATTATTCTACAATGTAGAAAATAGTAAAAATAATGAAAAACCCTTGAATGAGTAGATGTGTCCAAACTTTTGACTGGTACTGTATATAGGATGGGCCATGACTAGAATACAGTATATACGAATGAAGTGGGTAAAACAGTATGTAAACACTATGTGTGGAGAAAAAAGGCACAGCACACCAACATCAAAACCTCATCCCAACTGTAAACTATGGTGGAGGGAGCATCATGGTTTGGGGCTGCTTTGCTGCCTCAGGGCCTGGACTGCTTGCTATCAACGACGGAAAAATGAATTCCCAAGTTTATCAAGATATTTTGCAGGAGAATGTAAGGCTAATGGTCCAAAATTCCTCCTGACGGTTGTGCAGGTCTGATACGCAACTACAGAAAACATTTGGTTGAAGTTATTGCTGCCAAAGGAGGGTCAAGCTGTTATTAAATCCAAGAGGTCACATACTTTTTCCAACCTGCGCTCTGAATGTTTACACGGTGTATTAAAAAAATACATGAAAAATTATAATTGTTTGTTACTAGTTTAAGCAGACCGTGTTTGTCTATGACCAATTTATGCAGAAATCGGTTTGAGAGCACGCTGCAAAATGAGCACACCCTTGTACACGTCAAAGGATTTTAAAGCAGATTAGAATACATCCCCATTATGTTACTCTACACATTTAATGGTATTTTAAGAACATATTTTATATACTTTTAATATATATGTAAACAATCTGCACATGTGGGGTTTGAACCTGCAATGTTCGGTCCCAAGCCAGGTCTGTTATCCTCTGTGCCAGCAGGGACCCCCTTTTAACACTCACTTTCCTTATATAGCCATGGCAGTATGGTCAATCAGGAATTCCATGCTTCCTTTTTAGCCTTCTCAGACATTATTAACCCAGGAAAGAGTGAGCTAACACAAGCGATCATATTTAGCTAACTCTCGGCTGACAGAAACTATAAAATGAATTAGCTAATAGCATTTTAGCATGACTATTTAAGATTTATCACATCACAGAGTTAAAATAATTGAGGAAAACACTTTCTAGAAGTAATCCGATGGTGGGTAGTTTGTTCACGCCGTCATGTTTTGTTTTTCCGCATCAACCAAAGATAAGATGAGGTGACAAGATGAGTTAGGTCTGCATGTTGAAGGGGGAGTGTCGTCTACCATCCTTCGCTTCCCATCATTCACTTCCAGAAGTTTACTCAAAAGAAGAGTTAACCATCCCTTCACCTCAGTTTGTTATAACATCTTTGGTCTGACAGAGGTTTACGTAACACCCAGAATGCATTGAATGATGTCAACAAACATGGCTCCACACAAAGCTGTCAATTAGCTTAGCATTAGATCATCATAATCAGTACAACCTTCAAAAAAGTATTTTACGCACATCATATGTGTCCATTACAATCTTTGCAAGAATCAGAATGCATGAAACAGCAATGTCTTTCAAAAGGAGACAACTCACTGGAGATTTGTGCTCTCATTCCAGAGATGTTGGTCAATTCTGACAATGAGTCTGACATTGACAGTGAGGAGCTTCCCCCAAATTTTGTGACCATTGAGAGCCCTAAATCTGAGGAACCCTTGCCCGCTGACAAAGTCTCAGGTCCCTCTGTAGATGCTGGTGGTGATGGAGGCAGACCAACAGTGGGTGAAGTACAGAAGGTCTGCGGTAGCTGGAAGGTCACCAGCCATTTCACCCTTCCTGGCTCCGCTATTGGCTTTGAGTCCCGGTCTGGAGTGCAAAGCCCCTTGCCATCTCCCTCTGAGGCAGAGTGCTTCAAGCTGTTTCTGACAGAGGACCTGGTGGGTGACATAGTGAAAGAGACCAATTGCTATTGCCTTGGAGCTACAGGAGAAAAGTGAGCCACAGGGAAGGTGGACCACCTGACAGGGGAGAGAAATATAAAAACCAACTGTGTGCTTGACTATAATAACAAAATGGGGGCAGTGGATAAGGCGAATATTATAAACAACTTTGTTGCATGTGCTCAGAAAACCACTAAGTGTTATCAGAATATTTCTCCATCTGATCGACACTGCTGTCCTCAATGGCCACATAGATCACAGCCAGCTAACAAGTGAGATGGTTACTGAACAAGGTTTTTGTAATTGGACCTAGAGTTTCCATATAAGTCACATACACACTCACCTCCCCATTATCCTATCCCTCAATTTAAGTGTTCATGTTAGTCATTTGGCAGAAGCTCTTATCCAGAGTGACTTATGGTAATGAGGGGATACATTTTGTACCTTTTCCTTGTGGGAGTTGAACCCACAAACCTATCATTGCAAGCACCATGTTCTGAGCCACACTGGATCCCCAGCCTCCCCCTGATTATCTACCAAAGTTAGAGAGAGAACTGCATGAGAGAGCTGCTAGAGGAGCACCACACCCCTTGGCGTCCATCCACTGGGGGCCGTCCTGCTGCAGACAATCCTCTGCTCAAACTGCTGCTCAAGGCAGTTGCACACGGAGGCACCGCAAAGTCTGCTTGTCCAGCACCAGTAGAATGAAGCAGAGAAGGTTGACAAAGTACGTGTGTACATTGTGACACACCCCTGTGTGTGCGCCATGCTTTAGTTAGTGCTATACTCTCAAGCACTATTAAGCACATCTGCAGCAATTACTGACTGACTGACTGACTGACTTGACAGTTGTCCTGCCATGATACTATGAGTTTAGGGGTGGGCGGTGTGAATGCAGTTTTTGTTGTTCAACTACTACTTGAATATTGAAATATGGGTTATGCACATTTATAATTAAATTACAGTTTTTTCCTCTAGTAAAACTAGTTTTGTTTTTTGTTGTTTATGCCTACTTCAATAAAATACACAACCATTACATTTAGGCCTATGTCTTTCCTTGCTGTATTTTCCTGTAAAAAAAAGTGTAAAGGAGTACATGTTACAAACAGTATGTTGCTGGAATACAAAAGCTGGCCTCAATCTTCAGATAGAAAGATTTGCAGTTCCAGTTATGATGTTGGCAATTTATGTTCAATACTGTTTGTGTTTGTGGTTTCTGAAAGTACAGAATAAATCCAGGTCATATACTTTTTCTTCCCACTGTAGGTATTTGTCTTATCATGGTGGGATAGGGCAGTGTGCAGTGCAATTGCTATTGTGTCATTCGTGGATCTGTTGGGGGAGATATGCAAATTGTAGTGGGGCTACAGTGTCAGGTAAAGTGGAGGTGATATGATCCATAACTAGCCTCTCAAAGCACTCCATGATGACAGTAGTGAGTTGTACGGGGTGATAGTAATTTAGTTCAGTTATCTTCGCTTTCTTGGGTACAGGAACAATGCTGGACATCAGGAAGCAAGTGGGGACAACAGACTGGGATATGGAGAGATTGAATATGTCGGTAAATACTCCAGCTGGTCTGCACATGGTCTGAGGATATGGCTTGGGATGTGGCTGGCTTTGTGGCTAGTTTTTCCTTTATAATCCGTGATTGTCTGGAGTCCCTGCCACATACGTCTCGTGTCTGAGTTGTTGAATTGCGACTCCACTTTGTCCCTGTACTGTCGTTTTTCCTCTGTGACTGCCTACGGAGGTTGTAGCAGGTCTGTTTGTACACGTCCATGTTCCCAGTGTCACGATCGTCTATAGGTGAAAGAGAGGACCAATGCGCAGCGTGATTAGAATACATTCTTCCCTTTAATAATGAAGAACACTTAACAAACAATACAAAATAACAAAACGACCGTGACTGCTATAACACTGAGTGCAAACATGCAACATCACATAGACAATTACCCACAATAGCCTAATGCCTATGGCTGCCTTAAATATGGCTCCCAATCAGAGACAACAATAAACAGCTGTCTCTGATTGAGAACCAAACCAGGCAACCATAGACTTTCCTAAACACCTACACTGAACACAACCCCATACACTCTACAAAACCCCCTATACAATACAACCACCCAAGACGAGACAAATACACACAAACATCCCCCATGTCACACCCTGACCTAACTAAAATAATAAAGAAAACAAAGATAACTAAGGCCAGGGCGTGACACCCGGTCACATTGCCATGGTTAAATGCGGTGGTTCGCACAGTTTTGCACAATTGCTGCAATCTTTCCACAGTTTTTGGTTTGGATAAATTCTAATAATCACAGTGGGAACAACATCCTCTATGCACTTCCTGATGATCCCCGTCACCTAGTCAGTGTACGCGTCATTTCTATTCTCTGTGGCAGCCTGGAACATTTCCCAGTCAAAGAGTGATCAAAACCATCTTGAAGCATAGATTCCAATTGGTACTTTAAAGTACTACTAGGTATCTGTACTTTACTATTCATATTTTTGACAACTTTTACTTTTACTTCACTACATTCCTAAATAAAATGATGTACTTTTTACTCCATACATTTTCCCTGACACCCAAAAGTACTTGTTACATTTTGAATGCTTAGCAGGACAGGAAAATTGTCTTATCAAGAGAACATCCCTGGTCATCTCTACAGACTCTGATCTGGCGGACTCACTAAACACATGCTTTGTTTGTAAATTATGTCTGAGAGTTGGAGCGTGCCCCTGGCTATCAATAAATAAATAAAAAACTAGAAAATGTGGCAGTCTGCTTTGCTTAATATTTGAAATTATTTATACTTGTACTTTTACTTTTGATACTTAACTATAGTTTAGCAATTACATTTACTTTTGATTTTTACTCAAGTAGAATTTTACTGGGTGACTCACTTTTACTTGAGTCATTTTCTATAAAGGTATCTTTACTTTTACTCAAGTATGACAACTGGGTACTTTTTCCACCACAGGTCAGACCAACAGTGAACTGCTGGTGCATTACCTAGGCAATTAAAGCCTTAGAAAGATAAAACCTTAAGACTCAAACTTTGAGTGAGTCCCTGGCGAGTCAAACCTCAGAGCAGATCTATAAACCAAACAGTGCTCCGGTGGGAACGATGCATCTCTCTCTGGATGGATGTGTAATTACCTTGGGTTTGTTTGGGAGAAAATGAGGAAAAACTGTTTCACTCCCTCCTGTTTTTCTTTAAATGCATGGTATGATGCTTGGTTTTAGATAGATGGCTGTCAATCTCGTTTATTTAACGCTTTGTTATTTTAATTAGAATATTGAATTGTAGTCTGTTGAATTATATTTATAGGGAAACTGAGAGCAGAATTACGATTAAAAAAGCAAACTATGAGGAGGAAATGTACAGTGTTCATACAGTGAATTTGTAAAATTATTAAGCCTGTCGATCTTAATATAAATTCTTGAAATGTATGATGTGTAACATGATGGAACTGTTGCCGTTTTGAATGGCAGTCTCAGATGTTGACAATTGTAATCAATGGTAGGGTCAGAGTTACTTATCTTCAGTATAAAAATGACTTTCTTGAAGTTCCTCAGATTCCATAAGCATGAGAAGGCTTGCATGCACAGGGAGGAAGGGAGGGCTGACAGGATCAGGGCACCCCCTCAAAGACAGCAGCCACAATGGAATCAAGAAGGCAATCGGTGCACTCCAGACACAGTAAGTCATTGGCCTAGACTCCTCTTCACTAATCAATATGATGACCAAGGTAGGCCAATATGTAACCAATGTTCACAACCAGGACACATTGCCTGTTATTGTAGAGCAACTAAGGTACCCAGATTGGCTCCGTTAAACTAGCCAACACCTGAGACTGACAGGGGTTGAGTTCAAAACTACAACATTTATAGGATTATTCATATTTCGTATAATTACATAAGTTCTGCTTAATTAACTTTTTGTAATGTTTTAAAAACTTGCTACAAGGTCTTCTCCATTCATCATTTTTTCCCCTATTGATACAGACCAGCCGTTATTATGCACGCTGAACAAAACTAGGCCATCTATTTCCCAATTGAACATTCACCCATATATTTGAGCAATATGGGAAGATAATTAATTCTTATTTAATGATGCTTATACAGACATTGCTGCTCCATACATGGAGCCATGGCACAAGCTGTAGAAAATCAATGTGGACTTATTCTCCCAGACCCAATTCCCTTCAGCGCTCGATCCCAACACCCTTCCCACCTGCTCCTCAACCCCTCACATTGCTGTCCAAGGAACTTTTTCTAAAAATGACCATTCCAATTCCTCTCTTAATCTCGCTCTCTCTCTCTCTCTCGCTCTCGCTGTCCTTCACTCTCTGAAATCTCATCCTAAATAGGCCTTGCCTCTATCTCACTGTCAGCCTGCACCTGCATAAGTGTGTGTGTGGTGGGGATAAGGATGGGGTGATGGAGGGGGGTGTGTGAGGAGGGGAGATGAGGAGGACTTCTCTGGGACACACTAATCAGCTCCAAACCGAGACCCAGTTATGCCGTGTCTCACTGGACAGGTGAGACGAACCACTAGCTATACTGCCGCCCCCCCCCCCCCCCCCCCCCCCGCTTCTCCTTAGTACAGGGTCAACCTAATCCCCATCCTTCTCTCATGGTCTGGTCCCTCATTCCCATGGTCCCCCGCTCCCCCATCACCCGGCTCCCGTCCCCGGTCCCCCGTATGGGGGTGCTGAGAGCGAGGACGGTCAACAGCTGCTCCACCAAGGGACCGTCCCCAACGCAGACTCTACGACCCCCATGTGTGTTAACCTTTTCCTTTAATTAACACCGGCCCAACTTACCCCAACCTCCCCCCACCCTCCCCCTATCCACCCGCACCACCTGAGTTCCAGAGAGAGGCTCTCTGAGCTTGTGCCGCTGTCAGGGAAGTGGGGGAGATACTCCGCGGGGAGTCAAGGTGGTGAGGAGGTGGATGGGGGGGATGAATAATGTGCTCATGGCCTGGGAGAAGTGAGGTTGCCTCCTAATCCTTCCGAACCCTTTTCATCCACATGCCTTAGAGCCACGTCAAACCACACAACACCTGTCATTCAGTTACAATGCTGCTGCCTCTGTTCAAAGGGAGATGTACGAATGTAATTCGACGCAGTGGTGAAAAGACATCTCTTCATCATTTATTACAGAGCTCATTATACTTGTTTTGTCTGTTCATGACAAAAGTTACTTGAAAACTGTGGGTTAAATAGAGCTGTTATGCTGCTGTTATGCTGCTTGTGTACGTAATTTCCTGCTTCCACCAGGTGATACTATTCATATTCAGGGATTTTTAACTAGCCACAGTACATGATATATAATATCTGCTCATTCTCTTGAAGATGGAATCTAGTAGGGTAAGCGGATTCCCAGCAAACAAAAACTGGTTCTGTGAAAGTTCCCAGAACATTCATTAGGATGTGGCAAATGTTCTCATAACACAAAGACTATCCAGTCGTGCTGATGATTATAGAATGTTTGTATAAAACATTTGCCTAATGTTGCAAGAACTTTCCTAGTACACATGTAATGTTAGAATGTTTCATTAGGTTGTGGGAACAGTCTGGTGAGAATATTGTCAAGTTGTGTGGCTGATTCTAAATTCACCTGATTTTGCAAGAACGTTCCTAGAACACATTTCATCTGTTCTTTCAATGTTCCCAGAATGTTTCTTTAGGTTGTGGAAAAATTGGGGGTATATGACAAGGTCCCTGTTGGCACAGAGGGTTACTGACATGGCTGCAGATCTGAAGATTGCAGGTTCAGTCCCACATACTCTTTAACCATGTTTATGTGAAATTGAGGCTCAGATATACTCTACTAAAAAAGAGGATGGATTTATTTTGTCCAGGTTTATAAATCCAGTCAGAAATGCAGAATTTTAGGCTAAGTGAAAAATGTTTTACATTGTTTTACAAATTGACTGTTCACTTATTTTTTTACTGTACAATTCATACTTTGTGATGCTTGATATAGTCCCCCTGTAAAAGCATTAGGGATCCTAGAGCAGCACTCATTGTCTTGGATACCTTGTAAATACAGACCCATAAGTGCACAGCATATAAAGAAGATGCGTGAAGTGATGGTGAATAACCCAGCTACCAGTACTTCCCTCAGTTAGCGCAAGGACTAACGTAGTCAACCTCTTTTCAATTTGGATGAGAATTGTGTCATGCTGTTGCTACTTATGTGAATGTCTGAACATCTGCATCCAAAAACAGACGGCTCACATTGAGGACATGAAGTTGTAAAGACTGAGTTTGTGTAACATGTTTCTGTGAAAAGACAGTGTGGCCGCTCAAACGCTGACTGTTGTGTCAATCGTAACTAGATGTTCTAATGAAGTGTTCTAATCACACCAGTTTGAGCGCACGCTGTAGGGACCGCCCTAGAATGATCACACCCGTGTGCTCGGAGGATTTTAAAGCATTGTGGAATACATCCCCCATTAGGTTTCTCTTCAGATGTACAGGTATTTGAGGACTGTATTAAAGGCCCACTACAAGGTGATATAGACATACAGCATTTACATTTCATTCATTGGACATTTAATCATTCTATCACAACTACATTTTTTAAACTTTATATTTTAACAATCTGCTCATGTGGGGTTTCAACCTGCAATGTTTGGTTCCCAGGCTGTTATCCTCTGTGCCAGCAGGGACGCTCTCTTCCCCCCTTCCCTTTCCTTATATAGCCATGGCAGTATGGTCAATCAGGACTTCCATGCTTCCTTTTTAGCCTTCTCAGATATTATTAACCCAGGAAAGAGTGAGCTAACACAAGCGGACATATTTAGCTAACTCTCGGCTGACAGAAACTATAATATGAATTAGCTAATAGCAATGACTATTTAAGATTTATCACATCACAGAGTTCAAATAATTGAGGAAAACGATTGGGGGGTAGAATTTGTGCACGCTGCCATGTTTTGTTTTTCCATGTCAACCAAAGATAAGATGAGGTGACAAGATGAGTTAGGTCTGCATGTTGAAGGGGGTGTGTGGTCTATCATCCTTCACTTCCCATCATTCACTTCCAGAAGTTTACTCGAAAGAAGAGTTAACCATCCCTTCACCTTATTTTGTTATAACATCTTTGGTCTGACAGAGGTTTACGTAACACCCAGAATGCATTGAATGATGTCAACAAACATGGCTCCACACAAAGCTGTCAATTAGCTTAGCATTAGATCATCATAATCAGTACAACCTTCAAAAAAGTATTTTACGCACATCATATGTGTCCATTACAATCTTTGCAAGAATCAGAATGCATGATTTGTAACCATTACTTGAAAACGTGAATAAAACAGGTGATAAAACAGCAATGTCTTTCAAAAGGAGACAACTCACTGGAGATTTGTGCTCTCATTCCAGAGATGTTGGTCAATTCTGACAATGAGTCTGACATTGACAGTGAGGTGCTTCCCCCCCCAATGTTGTGACCATTGAAAGCCCTGAATCTGAGGAACCCTTGCCCGCTGACAAAGTCTCAGGTCCCTCTGTAGATGCTGGTGGTGATGGAGGCAGACCAACAGTGGGTGAAGTACAGAAGGTCTGCGGTAGCTGGAAGGCTGCCAGCCATTTCACCCTTCCTGGCTCCGCTATTGGCTTTGAGTCCCGGTCTGGAGTGCAAAGCCCCTTGCCATCTCCCTCTGAGGCAGAGTGCTTCAAGCTGTTTCTGACAGAGGACCTGGTGGGTGACATAGTGAAAGAGACCAATTGCTATTGCCTTAGAGCTACAGGAGAAAAGTGAGCCACAGGGAAGGTGGACCACCTGACGGGAGAGAGAACCATCAAAACCAACTGTGTGCTTGACTATAATAACAAAATGGGGGCAGTAGATAAGGCGAATATTATAAACAACTTCTCTGTATGTGCTTGGAAAACCACTAAGTGTTATCAGAATATTTCTCCATCTGATCGACACTGCTGTCCTCAATGGCCACATAGATCACAGCCAGCTAACAAGTGAGATGATTACTGAACAAGGTTTTTTGTAATTGGACCTAGAGTTTCCATATATCCAGAGTGACTTACAGTAGTGAGAGGATATATTTGTGTACATTTTCCTTGTGGGAATTGAATCCACAACCCTATCATTGCAAGCACCATGTTCTACCAACTGAGCCACACTGGATTCCCAACCTCCCCCTTCCCTCTCCGCAATAGGTGAGGTGATTACCTACCAAAGTTAGAGAGAGAACTGCATGAGAGAGCTGCTGGAGGAGCACCACACCGCACCATCAATCTTCAGATAGAAAGATTTGCAGTTCCAGTTATGATGTTGGCAATTTATGTTCAATATTGTTTGTGTTAATGTGTTTTCTGAAAGTACAGAATATAGAGGGATTATCAGTAATTATAATAGAACACCAGAATATAGCAATAAAACAATATTACAATGAAGTAACATAACACTGCTAATCTATGAATTTCACATGACAGGGAAGACAGATGCATCTGTTGGTCACAGATACTGCGCGTAGACTTCAGACACTCCCCCAACATCAGTCAAATGGTGGTAAGGTCTGATCTTCTACCGGTGTCACGTAGCACCTTCCTAGACAATGTGCTGGATGGTAATTACAGATTTGGCTGATGTACCCTGTGTAACTCTACGAACAAATGCACAATGTTCAATCACCCTATCACGGGCAAGGGCATTAAGAGTAAGGGCACCATTATGTGTTCCACAGAAAATGTGATATACCAGATCAAGTGTATTTGTAGGAAAAACGAAACGAGCTCTGGAAACATGAATAACAGAACACAGGAGTAATATCAGGACCCTTGAGCAGAGAAACCCTGAGGTTTGGCATTTCACGGACGCTCTTCACAACATTAGCTCTCTGAGATACATTGGTATCAAACATGTTAAGACTCCTAGGAGGGGAGAGATACTCATAATCTATTATTGAGAAGAGAATTGTATTGGATTCACTGTTTGTACACCATGTCTCCCCAAGCTGTGTTGAAAATTGTGCCAATTGCACGCTTCCTTAAAACTTAAGACGTCTGTAGCATTGAGTGTGACAAAACTGCACATTTAAGAGAGGATTTTTATTGTCCCTTGCAGAAGGTGCATCTGCGTAATGATCATGCTGTTCAATCAGCTTGTTGATATGCCACACCTGTCAGGTGGATGGATTATCTTGGCAAACGAGAAATGCTCACTCACAAGGATGCAAACAAATTTGTGCACAAATTCTGAGAGAAATAAGCTTTTAGTGCGTATGGAACATTTCTGAAATCTTTTATTTCAGCTCATGAAACATGGGACCAACACATGTTGCATTGATATTTGATATTGATTGATATTTTCAGTGTAATAGAAGAATATAAATAAGAACGAGTATAACACCATAAAGTTATGAAATGAATAACTCGTTAATACCTTGCGTGTCCGCGGTTACAAAGGAATACACACAGACACAGAATACATTATGCTCCATACATACAGTGTGCTACAGTAGAAACTTTAACACAATATACAGAGATTGTATTATGATAAGGTAATAAGGCACTTACTTTAATAGGAACGCACACATGTACAAAGTAATTATTAGTAAGGAGAAAACAATGAATGCAATGTGGGCGACAGCCAGAAAATGTGGGCAAAAAGGTTTGGGCAGGTTATGTTCACACTGGAGATACGCAATTGTCTTCATACTTGACCTGGGGAAACACGAGGGGAGTGCTTGGGCTCTCATTGAAGAGAGAAGTTTGTCCGGCTCATCTAGCTAATCCTCATCTTACATTAGCATAGCATGCTTCAAATGTAAATTATCTGCCAAAATTAAATGGGCTACTTCTATGTGAATTATTGAGGAGGTGGAACGCACCACATTTCAAACTGTTGGTGGAAAATATAACTGTAGTTAGAAAATAATGTTGTATTTATTGTAGCTGAACATTTTTATTTTTGTATTTTTATTTCACCTTTATTTAACCTGTAGGCCAGTTGAGAACAAGTTGTCATTTACAAAAGCGACCTGGCAAAGATAAGGCAAAGCAGTGCGACACAAACAACACAGAGTTCCACATGGGATAAACAAACGTACAGTCAATATCTGTGACGCACTCAGGCGTAGTGGGTGCGGAGTCAGGCGCAGGAGGCTGAAGGAACAGAATAGTGCTTTATTACGGCACAAGGAAAATCGTACACGCCAAAATGCCAAGCGCACAACCACGATTTGCCCAAAAACAGGACTTAACTAGTCCGGAGAAAAACCCAACACGAAACACACTGCCACACTAAACACAGTGGAAAAATAAGCCCGCACAAAGAGCAGGCGGGCCTACCAGCTTAAATAGCCCAACTAAAAACCTAAACAAGAAACAGGTGAAACCAATAAGACAAAACCATCAGAAAAGGGAAAAGGGATCGGTGGCAGCTAGTAGACCGGTGACGACGACCGCCGTGCGCCGCCCGAACAGGAAGCGGAGCCACCTTCGGTAGGAGTCATGACAATATCACAATAGAAAAATCTATATACAGTGTGTGCAAATGTAGTAAGATTATGGAGGTAAGGCAATAAATAAGCCATAGTGGCGAAATAATTACAATTTAGCAATTAAACACTGGAGTGATAGATGTGCATAAGAAAAGTGTGCAAGTAGAGATACTGGGGTGCAAAGGAGCAAAAAAAAAAATAACAATATGGGGATGAGGTAGTTGGGTGGGCTATTTACAGATGGGCTGTGTACACGTGCAATGATCAGTAAGCTGCTCTGACAGCTGATGCTTAAAGTTAGTGAGGGAGATATAAGACTCCAGCTTCAGTGATTTTTGCAATTCGTTCCAGTCAATGCCAGCAGAGAACTGGAATGGAAGGCAGCCAAAGGATGAGTTGGCTTTGGGGATGACCAGTGAAATATACCTGCTGGAGCGCATGCTACTGATGGGTGCTGCTATGGTGAGCAGTGAGCTGAGATAAGGCGGGGCTTTACCTAGAAAAGACTTATAGATGACCTGGAGCCGGTGGGTTTGGCGACAAATACGAAGCGTGGGCCAGCCAACGAGAGCATACAGGTCGCAGTGGTAGGTAATATATGGGGCTTTGGTGACAAAAACGGATGGCACTGTGATAGACTACATCCAATTTGCTGACTAGAGTGTTGGAGGCTATTTTGTAGATAACAACGCTGAAGTCAAGGATCGGTAGGTTTTACAAGGGTATGTTTAGCAGCATGGGTGAAGGATGCTTTGTTGCAAAATAGGAAGCCGATTCTAGATTTCATTTTGGATTGGAGATGCTTAATGTGAGTCTGGAAAGAGAGTTTACAGTCTAGCCAGACACCTAGGTATTTGTAGTTGTCCACATATTCTAAGTCAATTACCATCCAGAGTAGTGATGCTAGACTGGCGGGCGGGTGCGGGCAGTGATCGGTTGAAGAGCATGCATTTAGTTTTACTTGCATTTAAGAGCAGTTGGCGACCACGGAAGGAGGTGTTGTATGGCATTGAAGCTCGTCTGGAGGTTTGCTAACACAGTGTCCAAAGAAGGGCCAGAAGTATACAGAATGGTGTCGTCTACGTAGAGGTGGCTCAGAGAATCACCAGCAGCAAGAGCGACATCATTGATGTATACGGAGAAAAGAGAGAAATGAACCCCGTGGCACCCCCATAGAGACTGCCAGAGATCCGGACAGCAAGCCCTCCGATTTGACACACTGAACTCTATCTGAGAAGTAGTTGGTGAACCAGGCGAGGCAGTCATTTGAGAAACCAAGGCTGTTGAGCATATAGATAACATAGCATATAGATAAGCAGACAATGTGCCATGGTTTGAGGGCAGTGGGGGTTATCTGTCCTGTTGCATAACAATAACATTTTGGAACAGTGAGCGCATTCTGACATCGCGTAAAAATACTCACCCTGGGGGGACCATATTTGGAACTCTTAACTGAAATTAAGGAGCTCCAAATTTGCATGCGTAGAATGTCGTGGTAATATTAGTTCAAACTTAAATATTACATTTTCTAAATGTTCTTGAAATGTTCTGAGGACCTCCAAGAGAAGCTAAAATATGTATTGCATGAACATTATTGGAATATTATGTTAAACCTAAATCAAATAAGCTATGAACATCATTAAAAAAATGACTTATTTGGAAATTGTCGAACAGTGTGCAACACTCTGGGAATGTTCTGTGCAACTTTTGTGAATATTACAAGAATATTCTTGCAACATCCCAGACAACTCCCATAACTTAATTCTTAAAAGTCTAAACCATTTGAGTGGGGGGTTCTAAGCTTACATATGGAATTGTTTTTTAGATGGTCATACTATGGATCATTTAGCTGTTTGATTTTTATTTGTAGGACCCCTTTAGGTATCAAAAAAAGATATAACAAAAATATTTGATAAAATGTTGAATTTGGCCTTTATTACTATAGCCCAGAGAAACACATTGAATAGCAAAATTATACATGGCAAAAATAACAGTCAAAAAAACTATCATAAGAAACAAGGTTTTTCAATTGTTTGTCCTATATCTATATTTCTATATTTTTACTATTTTCTACATTGTAGAATAATAGTGAAGACATCAAAACTATGAAATAACACATATGGAATCATGTAGTTGCCAAAAAAGTGTTAAACAATTAAAAATATATTTTAAATTTGAGATTCTTCAAAGTATAGCCACCCTTTGCTTTGAGGACAGCTGTTCTGGGAACCTTTAAAGAACTCAAAGGCTGTTCTGTCAAAATTCTTGGAACATCAAAGGAATGTTTTGTGCACCCTGATACAAACATTATCTGAATGTCAGCATAACTGGAAAGTTTTCTTGTTTTGGGAATCTATTTCTTGTAATATCCCACAATATTCCCACAACCTAAATAAATGATTTACGAAGTTTTAAAGATAATAATGTGTACTGGGGACGTTCTTGTAACATCAAGTGAATGTTTGAATGTCTGCACAACTGGACAGTTTTGGGATCTTTTTGATGTCCCCACAATGTTCCCACCAGACTTTTCCCACAAACTAATGAAACACTCTGGGAACCTTTAAGGAACAGACAAATTCTGTTCTGGGAACATTCTTGCAACATCAGGAGAACGTTTTATACAAACATTGTATAGTCATCGGCACGATTGTTCAGTTTTGTGTTAAGAGAACATTTGCCGCAAACTAACAAATGTTCTGGGAACTTTCACAGAAACTATTTTGGTTTGCTGGGAAAACATTACTTGAAAGTTGTGTTATTATATTACATGGAAACCTAATGAGAACTTTTGGGCAATGTTCTGTGATGCTTTTTACAGATGTTGTGCACAACATTTTAGTGCAAGGAAGGAGAACATTCCAATTATATTTCATTTAAAATGTGCAACTGTATACAGTTTGTGTACCCTTTTGAATTGCCTGGATTTCTGCATTGATTACTCGTAAAATGTGGTGTGATATTCATCTAAGTCACAATAATAGACAAAAACAATCTGACTAAACTAAAAGTAGTACTTTTACATTTTTTATTGAAGACATTGAGTAATCATTCACAGTGCAGGCTGGAAAAAGTATATGGGGTTTCCGCATACTCCTGTAAGCCACGCTCATTGGCTATCTAGCTAGCTTAGTTTGACCCTGATTGGTGCTTATTTGACAAAGTTACAGTCAATCAAGTGAAGACCGCCCATGTCATCGGTGCGCCATGAAGGCGTTACACTCTGAACAAATTTGGTGTCCTATAGGATATACTACACCCCTAATGATATAGTGAAGTCTGTTCACATTGTAGGATCTCTGAGGAATAAATACAAACGTAATTTGACTGGTTGAAACAAAGTTTAGGGTTAGATTTTCACAGATTAATTTCTTTTGGAAATACAAAATCGATCATGCATGCTATATGGACCTTTTTAGGATATGAATAATGATTTTATCTAACAAATGACACTTCATGTTATCTCTGGGACCCTTGGGATTCTAAATCAGAGCAAGACTTTGGAATGTAAGTACACATTTCACCATCAGAGGTGAATTTATAAAACCTATCACGCTTTTGTTGTTAGGAGCCCTCCTCAAACAATAGCATGGCATTGTTTCGCAGTAATATCTACTGTAAATTGGACAGTGCAGTTAAATTAACAATAATTTAAGCTTTCAGCCGATATAACACACTTATATGTACCAACATTTGTTGTTTCTCTTAAATCTGCGATCGTGACACACGCATGATTTACAACTGTTTCATTGACGGAACGCCTATCCCTATTAAGTAAACATCTATTTTATGTTGCCGTCCAAACATAACATATCATACTAATTTGAATGTGCCGGATTCACATTTACTATGTTATGTCTAGTCTATGAGACCAGGCTGGGTTTGCTAATCCTGAACCTCATGTAAAAAAAAAAGGACCTAAATTAGTTGTCATAGCTCTGGAGAACCTAAGGGTGGCCAGACACGTGTATCGCTGATCTGAGTCTGAGGTGAATCACAGTTATGGTGTAGAATGTTCCGTGAGATGAGGGTTCTGTCCTGATGCATCACTGGGTCTCGTAGCCTAGTTAGTTGAAGCAGCATGCAGAAGGAAGGTGTAGAGGCAAGACCCCTAATGAGAATGAGCCAGTCGTAATGAGCGAGAGAGAGTAAAAAGTGAATCACTCTCATTCGGATGGAAAATTGTTTGGACTCTCTCTTTCTTTCTCTTTCTACTTCTTTTCTGCTCTTGATGGTTATTGCCAAGAAAAAAGTGTCCATACAGCAATAGGAGTGGATTTTTCATGTTGGACTTGGCTCCGGCGAATTCCTCAAGGGATTCTGTTTCTTGGCATGTTCATAGTGGTTACCATTTAACAGGAGATGAGCTGTAGAGGTCAAAGCCATTTTGAAGGACATAAAATTTCCCCAATTGATTCTTGATCACACAATGAAACTATCCCATTGGGGTCTAATGGTGGCCGACTAGCCAATAATAATGAAGATCATCACATCATGACTCGAATGTTGTCCCAAGGAAGTACAACCTCTGCCCTCAGATGTGCATTGTGAAGCTTATATGATGATATAGTAGAGAGGGTGGCCTATGTCATGGTAGTATCTTACAGTCTGGGTCATATATAAAAAGTGAGGTGCAGTTTAGCTCCCCTATAGCGCCAATAGCCTAAGCAGTGATATACACAGAACAAACATATGAATGCAACATGTAAAGTGATGGTCCCATGTTTCATGAGCTGAGATAAAACATCTCAGAAATGTTGCATGAGCACAAAAAGCTTATTTCTCTCGTGTTCTGCACAAATTTGTTTACATCCCTGTTAGTGAGCATTTCTCCTTTGCCAAGATAATCCATCCACTTGACAGATGTGGCATATCAAGAAGCTGATTAAACAGCATGATTATTACACAGATGCACCTTGTGCTGGGGGCCATTAAAGGTCACTCTAAAATGTGCAGTTTTGTCACACAACACAATGCCACAAATGTCTCAAGTTTTTAGGGAGAACGCAATTGGCATGCTGACTGCAGGAATGTACACCAGAGCTATTGCTGGAGAATTTAATGTTCTGAAACTAAGCTGAAAATATCCCAGTTCTTCCATGTTCCTAGGTACTCATCAGACATATCACCCATTGAGCATGTTTTGGATGCTTTGGATCGACGTGTACGGCAGCGTGTCCCAGTTCCCACCAATATCCAGCAACCTCGCACAGCCATCGAGAGGAGTGGGACAACATTCCACAGGCCACAGTCAACAGCCTGATCAACACTATGCCAAGGAGATGTGTCACGCTGCGGGAGGCAAATGGTGGTCACTCCAGACACTGACTGGTTTTCTGATCCACACCGCTACCTTTTTTTAAGGTATCTGTGACCAGCAGATGCATATCTGTATTCCCAGTCATGTGAAAGCCATAGATTAGGGCCTAATGAATTTATTTCAACTGACTGGTTTCCTTACATGAACTGTAACTCAGTAAAATCTTGGAAATTGTTCCATGTTGCGTTTATATTTTAGTTCAGTATAGTAAGCACGGGTACAGTTTAGAATCCTGTGGTGTAGGATGATGATATAGTAACTGAAGATCCTAATAAAGGCCTATATCCTGGGTCATGATATTGTAGACATTAGCGTAACATCCAGTATCCCAGCCTTATAATGTAGTAAGTGGGAGGAAAACTGCCAGGACCTTCTCTTGGTGAAGACCCAGAGCAAGGGCACAGTCTCCCCAGCCCCATAGATCAGCCAGCCCTGAATGTCAACCCGCACAGCAGCCGCTGCGGTGCCAGGAGTCCCCCTCTCGCTCCCTCTCTGGCCCGTGATGGGCTGTCTGGTGACACCACTGTGCTAATGACCCGGTTTGGGAGTTGCTCTGCAGGGCTCCTTGGCTGGGAAACATGGAAGTCGTGGATGGATATCAACTGGAAGGTCACTGTGTTGACGAAGACCATGCATTTGCTTTGCGTTCCGGGTCTACTTTGTGACACCTCTTGGTTGCAAAGGTAACGACGGCCGGTGCTATATGACGGACCTGTGAGTAACCTTTGTGAGTATGTGGAATTATTGACCACCTAATGTTAATGATAAGAATTTCATACAGTTAAAAAAAAAGTGAATCTAATGTAAATAAGCATTTGACATTTTAATTATATTTTTGTTGAATAGTTTGTGTGTGTGTGTGTGTGTGTGTGTGTGTGTGTGTGTGTGTGTGTGTGTGTGTGTGTGTGTGTGTGTGTGTGTGTGTGTGTGTGTGTGTGTGTGTGTGTGTGTGTGTGTGTGTGTGTGTGTGTGCGTGCGTGCGTGCGTGCGTATGTTTGTTTGCCCTGATGTTTAATTGCTTAATGATTTTAGATAACTGTGATTCTGGAGAACAGAAGACTGTTGCCTTGCCAACCAACAAGTTTGGGATTTTTCAGCTCTATGTTTTTGTTAGTTCTTTTTGAATCAGTTTGCTGTGTGAGCATGCCTCAGCGCTCAGAGAGGCCAATGTTTTCACTTATTCCCTACTAGATTCTTCCTTCAGCCTCAGGAGTTTGGCTTGTTGGAGCATAGTGGAAGGTCCTGGGAGATGGTTCCTCCAGTGATGGGGGCGCAGGCTCGACCCCTCTCATGCCTAGTGTGGGTGGCATCGCATCTGAGTGGGGAGACACTGCAGTGGAGGTCCAGACAGAGGCTGCATGATACTTCTGCTTCACTCTCCCAGGAGCATAACCTTATTCTCAGGGTCATGCATTCCAGCTAGCACTGTAATTATAAGCAAAGAAAAAAAAAAGTTGAATCTTCTAGCCTTTCTGGAGATGAATATGTAGTCCCTCCTCAAGGGAGACATTCACATCTCAGAGTTCTAGTGGATGGGTTTTAATGAGGCAAGTTTTGTGTGTGTGTGTGTGTGTGTGGGCGCGCGCGCGCGCGCATGCTCTGCCCTGGTCTAACGAGTGTAATTGACCGACTGTGATTGCGTGTTGCTGTTTTACCATTTGCAAGGGCCTTCGGGGATCGAATGATAATTTTTGCGAGAGACACTGATTTGGCATTAAAACTTTTTAAAGACTCTTAGTTGATTTGTAGTCTAACACAGACAACAGAATCTGAAACCAGAGAACTCTGTGAACTCAACTAGGAACTCACACTGCCTGATTTTAGACCACTGTTTTAGGCTGATATGTCTGAAGAGTGAAGCCCCAGACAGATAGACTGACAAAGTAGAGGGCTTGGGGGCTCTGGGTGAGGGGGAAGGCTGTGATCCCGACCACAGATTCCGCTAGGGAACATTTCATCCTACTGAGAGACAGAGTGGAAACTCAGATACTCTGGCACACAAACCCGGCATGGCGTCGCCGTGTCTCACCAACTAGCTATGGGTGGTGGAAAAATCATCCAGAACACAACTGCTCAGTTTTAGTCCAAGATAGTCTAAGGATTTGAGTCTACTAATAATTATCCTTTTTGTGGCAGTTTGTCTTGTTTTCTCTTATCTTATTTTATTTTCAGCAATTTAGCTATTATCGTAATTCTACTGCACCCTAAAATAAGTATTGATTTCATAACTTTTGGCTGAAGACTTAGTTGAGGTGCCCTTGTATTTTGAGGGTTCAACTAAATGATACCAAGAGATGATACAGAATAATATTCTTCTAATATTGTCCTATTTGTTTTAGTGTCTTCACATCACGTATTTTCTTAAGCGTGGCATGATGCCCATCACTGAAGAGACAAGTCATCTATAGCTCTCTTCTTCCCATCAGTTATCTTGTCATTCTTTTCCTTCCCTCTCTTTTGATTCTCATTTGGTTTCTGCTTGGTGGGTGGGGACAACAAACAATTTGGTTGATTATCAATGTTCCTATTTGTTTGTGAAAACCCCATATTTGATTTCCAAATACAAACTCCTAGAGGTCTCCCAGTGGGATCACGAGTCATGACAGCCTATTGTCACAGACTCCTGAACAACACCATTCACATGAAGCTCCTCTCAGTCTCACACACAAAAACAACAACTTCTGAGCAACACTCCACATCACTACTGTACCTTAGAGAGTGAACTGAGCCAGCGCTGCTAAGCCAAGTCAAGTCTTTTCCCTGTGACTTTGTCATCTAATCAAAGTAGCAAACAGCCCTGGAGGACCAGGCAACGAGCATGCTGTTTGTTTGTGTTTGTGAGAGTATTCAAGGTGTTAAGGGGGTAGGGGGTAAGAGGGGAAGCCGAGGTGGTAAAACTTTGGGAGAACCTCCTGACAGTGCTTGGGGACCACGAGGTGGAACTTCGGGGCACAGTTATGATTGAAGTTTACAGCGGCTGGGACCTCCTGACAGAATCCAAGCACCTACAAATAGATGTTTCATATGTGTGTTTACCCAGTGTTAATGTAGTTTGCAGGTAGCTTTGAACGCACCAAAGCACATCATATCAATCTTTGCCACTCTTCTCTTTTATTTCATCTTCCGTGCACACAGTTCTGTGTGTGGCAGCATGTGGGTGGGGAAATGGATAGAAGAGATCAGGTTACAGCTAAGATTAGAGGATGTATAATGCTCTAACAAAGTGAAAGTCTTGACAGCTTATGTAGGTCATAAGTTCCCACTTATGCAGTTCAGGTCCCTGTGTACAGAGAAACAAATAGTCTGATTCAAGGTAATAACTCATGACAAATGAAAAGGGAAAAAGAAAATGGAAGGCTTTCTCAGTCTCAACAATAGAAGCGATATATATGTATGATGTTCAATCCCTGTCTTCTCACAGTTTATCACTTTTGGTGCTCTACAGCCAGCCAGCAAAGGTCTTTAGGTCTACCCATGACCTTGGATAGCCTTTCCCCTTCAACCTTTCCTCCACACTCCCACTTTCTGGCAGGCCTTTCCCCTACAACCCTCCTCCACACTCCCACTTTCTGGCAGGCCTCAAAGAGATCAACTCTCTGTAAATATTTTGTTAAACCTCTGTGAGGCAA